>NW_026869622.1:0-57232 GCF_023558535.2 Drosophila nasuta | reverse complement strand
AAAGCAGCTTCTTGATAGCTATCTCTTAACTTACAATATTCAGGTGATTGAAAGGCATCGGAATCGAGATTTATTTCCGGGAACAGTTCTAACTCTACTGCTGCGATTTCTGTCACTTCTTCGAAGGATCTAGAAAGTGCATCAGCTACTACATTTTCACTTTCTTTCTGTGTTCAATATCAAAAAGAAAAGCCCTGTAATTTAATTGCCCATCGAGCCAGCCTCCCACTCAAGTCTGATTGGTTCATTAACCAACGTAGGTTTGCGTGATCAGTAACGACTTTAAAAAGACTGTCCTTCGATATACAAGTTATTAAGTTTGTCCCTCCTCTGGTTCCAAGTCGATGTCCTCGGTCCTGGGAAGTGGATTTACGTTGGAGGAAACTGTTCTCTTTAATCATAGGCCTTGTGGCTCTATGAAGTTTTATCAAATAAAGATTCGATTGAATTGCGGCTAGTGCCGGAGATTTATTCAGACAGCTAAAGCTGAAGGGTAGAACAAAACTGAAACTTATCAAATAAACATTTTAATGCTAAACTCTAAGCATGCCAGCGAAAAAGTACTGGCAAGCAGCTCCTCCTACAAATCCGTCGCTGCTTGCTCAGCATATTGTGGCACAAACAGTCGTTGCGACACATGAGACTTTATGCGCGCGGGTCGCTACATCACTTGCTGGCCTGCGCATGCGAGGGCAGTTCGTGTAGAGAGTTGCTTGTTAACTACTCCCCTCGTTCGTGGCCGGCCTCGGTGACGTCAAGTTGGGCGATGGCTCTTTTAGCTTCAAAGAGGCACGTCTTCTATGGCTGTATTGGTAACCGATGATTAGCGCGCAGAAGACAATGCTGACCCCAACTCCGATCAAGAACCATATTTTTGGCGATCCTGCTGCCTCGACTTCATCCTTGAGTTGGCGTATGAAGTTTATATTTTGCTCGCTCATTCGATGTATTGATGAGAGACTCAGGATTTGATCGTGCCCGGTGATGTTGAGGAGTGGGGAAGCGGCGATACTGGACTTTTACCCACGACTGCGTTGTGGTTCAAGTATCTTGTATTGTTGATCACCGCTACATGCTCGAACGTGATGAGGTATGTTCCTCCAGCATTACCGTGGGCCCCTCGTCTGCAGTGACTTGAGCGTGTTGCTCATTGATGACAATGGTTCCTTCGTCAATCAGTGTGACTGGCAGCAGGTGGCTTGGTTGCGTGCGGCAATTGGCTAGTCCTCCAGCATGTATCTCTCGGGCGCAGCTCTCACGTGTTGATTTTTGCAGAAGGTGGCGTAGCTAGTGCGCACGCAATCGCTAACTGCGAATATTCCGTCGTCGCAATCCGCAATTATGTCGTCTCGGATTTGTAGGACTGTATGATTGTGCGATACCGTTCTTTTACAAATTTGCTTAATTCTAGGATATTCTATTAACATATGGATTTCGTCTTCTGATTGAAATATTTTAATTTTAGAAACTTCCATTAAATAAACTACGGGGACTTCTGTGAGCTGATTATCAAATATCGACTTCAAATCGTTTGTGTCAAAAATTGTAGGATTTATAATGTCTGATTTGGCAAGAGTGATTGTTTGAATTAAATTCTGATTTCTGTGATTAACATCCTATTCCGAGTCATAAGCGTTTCAAATAAATTTGGGGTGTCTAGGAGGTCACCCTTTTTGCATGTATTATTTTATTTATTGCGTCTGTGAGTTTATTGATCTGTTTCTGAGTTTCTGTATTAACGAGTACTTGTCTATTGTTTGAGTCTATTAATTGATTTTCTGTCATTCTTATTTTTCTATGTCTGCAGCGTCCGGAGTTCCCGCAACAATTTTAGTGCTGTGCCAAGAAAATCTAAGCTTGGCCATTCTATGGTGAACTGTTAGAGCGGACAAAAGTGCTTCTATGTGTTCTACATCTATGTCTAACAGTTTTCGCATATGCGAGTGGGGAAAACTCGGACATTCTTTTAGTATCCTCAACTATCTTATAGAAATTGCTTAAGCTACTTGAGTGTTTTACATAACTAAGTTGTTCCCATGCCAGATTATTAGATTTACTGGTTTTTTACTTGCCGATAATTACCTAAGGTTGTCTTTTATGGACCACCCTCCTCTAATAAGCACCGTTGTTCCTAAATCAGCTTGTATCTTTTCTTCGGAACATAAAGGTGATAGTTTGTTACCTAGTCTCTTGTTGTTTTAATATAGACTGTTTCGCCTACATCAAAAACCCTATTTTGTCTGTCCGGGTTGCACCTGCGTAGTTGGTCTTGTTGTGCCTTTACTATCTTGTTTTGGATAGTTTGGCGCATTTCGTCTGATGCTGTGTGGATTACATCCAGTGGTCTTTGCCCTGTTACGGAATGCACGCTTCTGTTATATTCAATGACAGCTCTGAGAATTGCTTGTGTTGTGTCGCAGATCTGTTTATCAATCTTAAGACATCTCGCAATCTCGACTAATGTACTATGGAAGCGTTCCACTTGCCCGTTGGAGCAGCTGTGAAGCGGGGCGCGTTGACCAAATCAATGTTAAATTGATTTTTAGTAGCGAGGTAATTGTCTCTGAGCTGAAGGACGCCTCATTGTCACAATAAATTGTTTTTGTATCTGGGAAGAGGTTAACCGCTTGTAGTATGGGGTTAATTGTGTCCGTTATTGACCTGATACTATTGGTTGTACAATCGCAAATTTTGAAAATTTATCAATGCAAGTTAGGAATAATTTTTATCGGTTGAGAATATGTCGATGTGAAGTATTTCGCCTATGTGGCGAGGCGTTTCGCCAAGCTCTTGTTTTCTCGGGTGCCTGTCGTATTTTCCTTTCATACATACTTTGCAGTTTATCACTATTTCGTTGGCTATCTTGGTCATTTTTGGAAAGTAGTAATCCCGCTTAACCTGTTTTACGTTTTCTGGAGCTGCTCTATGAGCTCGGTTGTGTTCAGTATTTAGGATTTCTATTTGCTCATCTTTTGGTGATATCTGACACGATCGTTTTGCAGTGTCGAAACTTGGTAGACGGAAATTGTGTGCTTAACTCGTGTTGCACAGCGGCCAACGTTGGTAGGTCGCAATGAATTGCGTTAACTACCTCAGGATTGACGGCATTTTTCAACGTTTCGGTTAGATTGTATTTGTCCGTGAAGTGTATTATGTGGCGCATTTTGCTGCCGAACATAATAATTTTTTGGTGCAACGCATAACGTGCCTCTTCTAAGACCATTTGGTTCCTGAAGCCGTTTATGGGTTGGTCAATCGTTGGGATTGTGAAAGTAAGTGACTCTTCACTATGAATGGTAGCTACGTCAGATTGGGGTTCACTTTGCAGAGCGTTTATGTTCTGGCGCGATAATGCGTCGGCTACGTGATTGTTTTCTTTCCCTGGTTTATAGAAGATTTTCGCATTATGCTCTTCTATAAACGCTTTCCATCTCTTGATTTTTGCGTTGGTGTTTTTTTCAGACACGGCAAAGGTGAGTGGTTGATGGTCAGTGTAGATGCGGAGCTCTCTAGTACCATACAGATAATTCTGCAATTTACCAAGTGCCCACACGATTGCTAGAAGTTCCTTTCATTGGTGGCGTAATGAGTCTCGCACTGTTTTAACGTGCGTGAGATCATTGTAATTGGCCTGCCTTCTTGGGACAATACTGCACCAATGCCATTTGCAGAAGCGTCAGTGGTCCAATTATAATTCCGCTTTATTCGCGAACACAAAGACTGGACCTAATTGTTGTTGTTAAACGACGAAAACGAAAACGGAGTAAATGATGACGCGCTGTAGAGTTCTCAATTTCAACTGTGTTTATAATTCTATGCTAAGTTACATTAAGCCTAACTTAACTAGAGTGGCGAAGCGAGGCGAATTCGCTCAGAGAGCAAAACGAAAGCTTTATTGCGCTCTCGCTTCGCCCTAATTCTAATAACTTCATTTGACAACTTCATTATCTTAACTAATGTACATCAAATGCGCCAACACCGGCCCCGATGAACGGCTGTGCCTTCATGCTATTGGCAGAGGCGCCAATTTGTGAATTGGCCGTTTAAACAGCCCTCCTGTGCTGGTTCGCACGTCTGCGACGCGCACCGCCCCGTCCGCTCCCGGGTATACCGCCACGACTCGCCCCACCATCCACTGCATCGGCGGCTGATTGTCCTCTGCGACGACGACGAGCTCTCCGATTCGCAGATTTGGCTGCAACCGGTCCCACTTGGCCCGTGCCTGCAGGCCCAGCACATACTCCGGGACCATCGCTGCCAGAACGCTCGCTTGAGCGACGAGACAGCTCGCCATCGCCTTAAGCAACTCAGACCCTCCTGGTCCGGGGTCCGCGATGCTGCCGGTGCCACCAGTGGTCCGCCCACCAGTAGATGCCCGGGGTTAGCGCCTCGCCGTCGTTGGGGTCTTGGCTTACGGCTCCTAGCGGTCGGGAGTTGAGCACCGCCTCGACCGCCACGACCACTGTCTGCAGCTCCTCGAGCGTGAGCAGGGCGTTGCCCACCGTCCGTAGGAGTAGGTGCTTTGCAGACTTCACACCTGCCTCCCATAGTCCTCCGAAGTGAGGAGCCCTCGGCGGTATGAACGCAAATTCGCATCCGCTTCTTGATGCGAAGTCGCGAACTGCGTTCTCCTCGGCCTCGACTCGCCTCCTTAGCTCCTCCAGATGGCGACTTGCTCCGACGAAGTTCGTCGCGTTGTCGCAATGGACTCGGCTCGGACATCCTCTTCGACCGACAAACCTTTGGAAAGCCATTAGAAATGCATTAGTTGACAGATCGGATACAATTTCTAAGTGAACCGCTTTTGACGCAAAACAGACGAACAAAGCTATGTACGACTTGTACGGCGGCTTTCCGCGAATCCTATAGGTTGTCTCAACCGGGCCACAAAAATCTACGCCACAAATTGAAAATGGGCGGAGCGCTCGGAGTCGATCAGCAGGCAAATTTCCCATTATTTGCTTAAGCAACCGAGGTTTGCATTTAAAGCAACGGATGCATGATCGTACTGTCTGACGACAAAGCTCTTGAGCATTAACTAACCAAAGTCGTTCTCTAAGAATGCTCACGAGCGCTCTTGGGCCAGCGTGACAGTTGGTCAAGTGAAGGTACCTCACATAGCTGCGAGCAAATTGTGAGCGCTTCGACAAGAGGAGTGGAAACTTAGCATCATACGAAATAGGAGCATTTACCAGTCGCCCCCCGACTCGCAACAACGAAAACGAACACCAAGATCCTTCATACTCATGTACGAAAGGATTGAGTCGTTGTAGACTCGAGCTCACACGTGTACTCTTACGAACCCTTTCTATATCGTCTCTGAATTCGAAATCCTGCATTACTTCTATTATTTAACTGAATGCTTCTTTCAGTTCTGATGCCGTTGGAACCAGTTCAAATTGAACTGTTTTCTCTTTGCATCTTCGAATGAAGCGGAACACATAAGCGAACACTCTCAACAGACTTGTGTGCGACGAAAAACTTTCAATCGAGTCCACTAGATCTGACTTTACCACTATAGCTGTCAGTCCAACAGCTGTTTTGCGCACTTCAAATTGCGCGTCTCTTCAGAGACGAAATGGTGGTTAACTGGCCATGCGTCGTGTGGTTCCATCAAAAATGACGGACCACTAAACCACATTGACGCGCACAGTTCAGTCACATCGCAACCTCTCGATACAATGTCTGCGGGGTTCTGCTTAGTTGGAACATGACGCCATTCCACGCTCTCTGACCACTCTTGAATCTCGGCCACTCGATTCGACACGAATGTCGCGAGAGTGGAAGGATGTGACCGGATCAATGAAGAGTGACTTCCGAATCTGACCAAAGAACCGTCCGTTCAATTGCAGATCGGATCAGCCTTCGGATGCGGTGGCAGAGTTCTGCAAGAAGGTGAGCTGCACACAACTCAAGTCTAGGAAGAGTCTTAGTCTTGAGGGGAGCTACTTTTGATTTTGAGGTTAGTAATGATACTTTACAACCTTCTGCAGTTTGCGTACGAACGTAAATACACGCCCCATACGCTCTTATTGAGGCGTCGGCGAAGCCATGTATCTCTATCGGTGACGTAGGCTCTGTGAACAAATATCGTGGCACTTTTATGTTTTGCAATTGTGTCAAATTTGACTTCAATTGCTGCCACGATGTATCCAAACTCAATGGTATGGATTCGTCCCACTCCAACTTTTGAAGCCAGAGCTCTTGAAGCAGTATCTTTGCTTTTATAATTAAGGGACTCAATAGGCCAAGCGGATCGAATAACCGCGATGTCACCGAGAGAATGTTCCGTTTTGTCGCTTTAAGACCCATGAATGAATCGTCGATCCGGAATTGGAACACGTCTTCATTTGGCAACCAAATCACACCTAGAGTCTTGGTTGCGTCAGTCTCGGAGATCGTTATCGGCTTTGGTGTACTGTCTGATGCGGAGAACCCAGGAGCATTCGAGAACCACTCCGCAAGTTCAAAACCTGCTCCTAGCAGTATCTGCGACACTTCAGACTTAATTGTCTTCAGGTCCTCGACGCATGCGGCACCAGTTAACATATCGTCAACGTAGAAGTCTTGCCTGATAACCTCAGCTGCCATGGGGTGCGAGGATCTCGCAATCTCGCTCAGCTGGATCAAACACCGTATGGCCAAGAATGGCGCTGGCGCAGTGCCATATGTTACAGTATTTAATCTGAATAATCTCAACGAGTCTGATGGATCTTTCCTCCACACTATGAGCTGATAGTTTCGATCTGCCTCGTGCACCATAATTTGGCGGTACATATTTTTGATGTCGGCCGTTAATGCATATTTATGCAATCGAAAACGAAGCAGAGTCGAAAACAGCTCTTCTTGAATGGTCGGCCGAAAAAAAAAACGCGTCGCAGACGTGCGAACCAGCACAGGAGGGCTGTTTAAACGGCCAATTCACAAATTGGCGCCTCTGCCAATAGCATGAAGGCACAGCCGTTCATCGGGGCCGGTGTTGGCGCATTTGATGTACATTAGTTAAGATAATGAAGTTGTCAAATGAAGTTATTAGAATTAGGGCAAGCCTTGGGTGGATTGTCTCGGGGCGGTACCCTCCTGGTGAAAAATCTCACCAGAAGATGACTGTCAATCTGAGCTATCAGGAAGAAAGTTTGAGCTCGATTGACAAGACCTTGCTGAAGTTTTGGACTGTCGAAGATGTGCGCTCTCCCTCAAAGTCCTTTCCGCTGAACAACAAAGTTGTGAAGATCATTTCTAAATAATGTGAGAAGATTGCCGTCTGGTCGTTTCGGAAATAGTAAGACTGCCGTTCAAATCAGATTCGCACCAGCTTGGGTGCTCATTTGAAGTTGCTAAACGGCGGTTTTTGTCGCTTGAAAAACGTTTAACTCGAGATCGCGTTAAAGCGAATGCGACTTCAATTTAGCTGTGAAGAATATGTAGAGATGGGCCACATGTGGCGGTGAGTCACATCTTTTGATGTCGGCTATGTTATTCCGCACCAATGTGTACTACGGCAAAGCACTTCGACAAAGCGAAGGTCGTATTTGATGCTTCGTGTCGCACTTCGACACATAAGGCGTTGAATGACATTGAATATGGTCGGGCCGACCATTCAAGAATGTTTTCGATCTGCCTCGTGCACCATAATTTGGCGGTACATCTTTTTGATGTCGGCCGTTAATGCATATTTATCGAAACGCAGGATCGAAGTTTAATGTGTAACATACCAGATTGCGGAATAACATTAATTTGTGGTGTATATTGAAAGGACACAGCTTATTTCACTCACTTTGCGCTGACATGTGGCCCTTTTTATCTCATTGTGTATAGTTCTTCCATGCTTAAATTTAGATTACATTCGCTTTCAACTTCGATCTCGAGTTAAGCGTTTTTCGCGACAAAACCGCCGTTTAGCAACTTCAAATGAGCACCCAAGCTGGTGCGAATCTGATTTGAACGGCAGTCTTACTTAAACGACCAGACGGCAATCTTCTCACATTATTTGGCCAAATGATCTTCACAACTTTGTTGTTCAGCGGAAAGGACTTTGGAGGGAGAGCGCACATCTTCGACAGTCCAAAACTTCAGCAAGGTCTTGTCAATCGAGCTCAAACTTTCTTCCTGATAGCTCAGATTGACAGTCATCTTCTGGTGAGATTTTTCACCAGGAGTGTACCGCCCCGAGACAATCCACCCAAGGCTTGTCTTTTGGAGGATTGGACACTCTGGACCTTGCTTGATTTGGCCAACGGACAATAGATCAAAGAATGTTTCAGCGCCGATAAGAAGATCAATTTTCTGCGGTTTGTAGAAATAGGGATCCGCTAGCTGAATATTGTCAGGTATCTTCCAGCCACTGACATTTACAGTGTGATCTGGCTGATAACCTGAGATCGATTTGAGGATCCATAAATCGATCGCGTATTCATTGCAGCCAACTCGCGACTTCACCACAGTGTGTATCTTTTTCTTAACTTGAGAATTGGATTCACCAATGCCAAGCAAGCTGATGCACGAGTCTTCTCTACGCAAATGCAGCCGCTGAGCTAGTTCCTCAGTCACAAAATTAATTTGTGACCCAGAGTCCAGCAAAGCTCGGGCTAAGACGAAATCGCCTGAATTCGTCTTTATTTTGATGACTGCTGTGGCCAGGATCACTTTATCTGACACGGTCGCATGCATCGCATGTGAAGTGGATGGACGATCAGGCTCAACAGCGGAGAGACTCGGGGTGGTAACGCTCTACTATTTGTAGTCGCAGAATATATGTGCAGCAACGTATGATGTGAACGGCTGCACACACGACACTTTTTTGCCTTACATTTGGCGACAGTGTGACCCTTCCGAAGACAATTTATGCATAATGCAGTTGATTTCGCGTAGTCGAATCTCTGTTTAACTGCCAAGGCAGCAAACATCGAGCAACTCACGATGGAATGATCTTCGGAACTGCAATATTCGCATATTTGGGTCTTTTGATCAATCTTATCTTTGAGCGTCGTACACGAAAACGAGCTTTTATTAAGCTGTTTAGTGGAAACGGCTTGACTATCGGACTTTGTCGAATTCTCAGCTGACAAGTGCTGATATCGACGATTAAGCACAGTTTCACACTCACTCCATAATGGAATTTTCGTGTAATCTAGCTGCTCATCCCACTTCTTCTTTGTCATTGCATCAACTTTGTGCATGACCAGGTGAATAAGGATTGCATTTGCAATCTTCTTATCATCACCTATCGACAACAAAGATCCGTATATCGCAGAGACAGTGTCAATCAAGTTTCGCAACGCTGAAGCGGAGGGCTGCGAAATCTTTGGCAAATTGAAAAGAGCAGTGATATTTTCATTAAATATCAGACAATCATTGTCATATACTCTTTTCAAACTTGCCATTGCTTTCTCATAGTTGTCCTCGGTGACTTGAAACGCTCTCACCGTTCCAAGAGCCTCACCAGAGAGACAAGAAATGAGATGATTGAATTTCTCAATGCGCGGAATTGAATGGTCATTGTCAACAAGAGTCTCAAACAAACTTATGAAATTTTTAAATTCGGAATACTTTCCGCTGAACTTTGGCAATGAGAGTTTAGGCAGACGGGTACGAGGAGCGGCAATCGGCTGAATCGATACATTGGCGGATGAAGTATCGGTCAACGATTTCACCATCGCCTTCAGCCTTGCCTTTGCAGTAATGCAAATCTCTTCTAACTCGCACCGGTAATCGTCATATTCGTCAAATGTCTCAATTCTGCTTTGATATTTGAGAGCATTTTCAATATGCGACGACAACATCTCAAGCCTGCACTCTAGCTCTGTCAAATCTCGACCGATCGTGTCATCGAGAATTTGATTATTAACTCTGCAAATGCTCTTCACGCAAATAGCAAGTTTCTTTTAGAGCCTTCAAGAGTTTCTTTCGAATTCATTTTTATGTAGGTTATTAGAGGAGACGACAAAAAAATATAAAAAATAAAATACAAAATAAATCTTGTTGCTTCCAACAAAAACAACGAAAAAAAAAAAAAAAAAATTTTATTTTTTTTTTTTTGAATTATTATTTTGAACTATTCTTTTATTTTTACTTAACTTTTTTTTTATTATTATTATTTTTAAATTGTCCTAAGCTAACCACTAAGCTTTCTCGGACAATAATAGGGGAGTACACGATTCGAGGGAGCAAACAAGATATCGCACTGATATGCTCAACCAACGAATGTAGGGGAGCGAGTTCTAAGCGCTGCAAAGCGCGCGACAACGAAAAGTGCAAGCAACAACACAGACTACAGAGCGCAATGCACTGTGCAGATGCTGGCTTGCTAACGTATGTACGTGTGTATGTGCGCTGTTTCTAAGCGCGCGAAACGAAACGAAAATGCAAGCAACAACAACACGGAGCCGAAATGCACCGGTGCAGTGTTGGCTTGCGGGTATATATGTATGTATATACGTATGTGCGCTTAGCAACAGCACACAACTTACAGCGGCTACGAATCTGGTGACAAAGGGGGCGACGAAAGCGAAAATTGCAACGAACTAAGAGAAGAAGTTCGATGCAATGGAAATAAAATTTCCCCTAGTCACTTTCACTTAGAAAACAAAAACAATATTCTGCCTAAGCGGTTCACTTTTTAAATTAAAATATAAAATTTAAAACAAATGCTCTACTATTACGTATGTGCCAAGAATTGAAAGCGTCACTAGAATTTTGCAACTTGGCAACCAATTCAGTTTTTCGCTTCCAATTTTTCGCACAGTACCTGGAATTGGCGATCTTTAATGATCCCAGCCACTTTCCTCTGTGTGTTCTGCTTGGTGCAGGGTATCCTCCAGCGATGATGCCGAAAAATCCACCGATGACAAACACAAGGAGATCACAGCACTGGCACAAGACAATTGATTGTTTATATTTTATTATATTTGCGACCGGCGCGAATGTGTTTTGTTTTGTATTCTATTTTTCAATCACTCGCGTTCAACAACAATTAGTGTCCACCCGGGGCGCCATGAAAAATTACAAGAGTTTTTGCAATTATAATTCCGCTTTATTCGCGAACACAAAGACTGGACCTAATTGTTGTTGTTAAACGACGAAAACGAAAACGGAGTAAATGATGACGCGCTGTAGAGTTCTCAATTTCAACTGTGTTTATAATTCTATGCTAAGTTACATTAAGCCTAACTTAACTAGAGTGGCGAAGCGAGGCGAATTCGCTCAGAGAGCAAAACGAAAGCTTTATTGCGCTCTCGCTTCGCCCTAATTCTAATAACTTCATTTGACAACTTCATTATCTTAACTAATGTACATCAAATGAGCATTATTCAAAGGTGTCTGACAGCCTTAGAGCTCTCGAAGATCAACGTAGAGAATTGGGATTGCATCCTGGTTTTCTTGTGTTCTTCGAGGCTCCCCAAGTTGACCCTTTCTCATTGGGAACAGTCAATCCAAAACAAGAGCGATATTCCAACGTGGGTTGACATGAACGCTTTTCTTCTAGAGCGTGTGAGGTAGTTGTCTAAATTAAAGTTGTAAAAAAATAAACATCTGATTGTCACAAATCAAAGCATCAGCTGATGCGCCAAAGCCGTGATTAAGTTGGCAACTCCGCTTAGCATAGCTCAACTGTTGAGTCTATCGAACGGGGAGTAAGTATTGCATTGATCCACACAGAGATGCTTTGAGCACTCACTAAGGGCAGCCATCTTCACTTTTGCAATTTTTCACTGAGAACGCTTACATCAGACCAAAATTTGCAAAGAAAAATTGCAAAAATAAATACAAAATAATACTGCAACCAAGCCAACAATTTTGGCATCCAGGGTTTTCTTTTGTCGATTTGTGGATTGGCCGGCTCTATTAGAAGAATTTAGAATTGCTAAATTTTCTCTTTGCCACTGATTGGTAAGTAGTGTCAATCTGATTAGACCTTGCGGTAAAAATGTTATTTTATGCAGCTTATTGGCCATAACGCTGGCAATTGCACCCGCTAGACCCTCCATAGAGTGGAATAGGTGTTGCACATTGCGGTCCTCGCCTTTCTCCCCTCATTGAACAAGTGCCACTAGTGAAGCGCACGCGGATATTCACCTAACCTGCAAGCCTAAGGGGTTTTGGGTGAAGGCAGCGAACCTCGCTGCGAACAGCCAGCTAGAGTGGGAATAAGGCGATAATCTTGCGGCAGCGAATCTTCGCTGCAGATTATCAAACGGTATTCGATAGCGGCTCAGCGAAGGCGATACTAGAGACGTTCAAAGGGCGTAGATCTTCCGGCGAGAGATCTACGGCTCCACCTAAAAACACGCCGGCACTATCTGCATTGGATTGTTTTCGTTCGTAAAATGCACTAAGAGTGCCAACATGGTTTGGAAAAACTGAAAAATTAAATTTAATTTATATTTAGTACTTGTCAAAATCGACTAACTCATTTTTTTCGACTTTTATACAGCCAACATGGGGTACATAGGGATTTGATAGCCTGATAACCATAACCCTTTATCATCTTTAACAGCTAACATCAACAAGCATATATGCTACGACGGATTCATCAGTTATCAGGCCTGCTAACATCGATGGAAAGTGCGTAAGTACGGCATAGCCGTGTCTGTATACATAGTTGATTGGGGTTGTGATTGGGAGGTTCTCAATTCCGTGTGTTCCGTGTTGGTTCTCTATCTTTCGTATTATTAAGTCATGAATACAACCGTTTAAGTAAAACAAATTAACGTAACGATAAATAAAAGCTCAATAAATCAAGCACTATTGTTAACTAGAGATAATTTTTATAAACAAAATGAAGTATGTTTATTAAATTACTGTATACCATGGAGAAGAAAACAATAATGTGTTAAACTTTTAATTCTAATTGGGCACTGAATGTGCGAACGTTTGAGATAATGCGAAATGAGTACTGTCCCTCTCCTAGTATTACACTCTGTCTACACTTTAATTTATGATGACTTACTACCCAGTCGAAGCCAAAGACCCACCCCAGCCCTGAACTGAGCCGGCAAGTTAGCTAGACAGAGTAGGCTTAGACGAGTAGAACTCGTGGTGTTCGTCACATAATTAAATGGCGCCCAACTCGTGAGGCCTATGGAAAATGTGCCCCAAAATAAAAATTTCCTCATCAAAATATTCATTCTTTTTATTGAAAACATAGATGTATGAATTTTCTGCCTTCTGGATTGGCTGTTTACTGATGAGAACGTCGGAAGCAGACCAGGCGAAAAGAACATACATAGCGGATTTATTAATTGATAGTGTTATCAATGAATTAAACCTGCTAAATACAATTATCTGGCCAATAATGTGATTAAGGAAATTTTTTTGTAGAATTGGATGAATTTCGATTCTCTACCGAATCATTGTTAGGCCCAGTACACAATATTGTGTTGTGGTATTGAAATCGAGAATTGTTCAGTATTGGTTAATATCGATCTGTTCCTCTTTCAATCACAAACACTCATCAAATACGTTACTAATCAAAGTAGATTCAGACTCTCAGTACACACTTCGCATTGTCTTAAAATCGCATTGAAGGGTAAGTCCCAAACTTAAAACTTAAAACTTGAACACTATATTATCGCATATCGTAAACCTATTTTTGTCAATTACCTTGTCAATATCGAATACCGTACTAGTTCACATTCATACTTAAATTCATTATGCCGGTTACTCGCAGCCACGAAAACCTCGCATCAGCTAGTTCATTAATTCTTTGCAAAATTTGCAATGATTTAAAATCGTCTGAATTTGAATTAGTAAAACTCCTTGTAGTCATAACTTTCACTCCGAATGTATATCAATTGGCTCAATACTAGCGAAACTTGTCCAACTTGCAAAAGCCGTGCAGGATAGGAGATATTTTTGGCTTAGAACAATCTGAAGGGTTAAGCATGCTTCATACAGTTGCAGCACCCCAGTTTCACGCGATGCCTCGGGAGCCGCTGGCACTAAACCGCGAGATCGACCAAAAACAAGAGCTAATCAGAGAGAGAATCTCATGAGAAATGCCGCACAATCTCCTTCTTGGCAACATAGGGCAAGCTTAGAACAAAATGTACCTACTTCCAGGCAGCATCAAAATGCTGCGCGAGAATCGCTTACCCCGAGCATCAACAGGAAGTACAACCACACCCGTTCCAGCTGTGTCTGAACAACGAGTTCAAGGACTTGTCACTTCTTCACTCGATAACTTTCGAGCGGAACTAGTCGCTACTATCGCTGATCAGGTTGAATTTGCCTTTAGAAACTTAAATATTGCCGCCCAACCGCCAATAGTTCGTTCCGAGGAACCGCAATTGGAATGGGATAACGAAATTCAGATCAGAATAACGAAGGATTGGGGCAATCAGGAAATATATCTGGTAGTCTCGATCGGCCTGACCGAATTTCTAGTACCATTGTTAATTGGCATCTTAAGTTCAGTGGTACACCAACTGATATACCAATCGATGACTTTATATATCGAATAAATTGCTTGACCTCTCGTTGTTTGAGCGGAAACTTTGATACGTTGTATCAGTTTGCTCACTTACTATTCTCAGGTCCAGCGTTAACCTTCTATTGGAGATTTCATCGTAGCTCTCATCATAGGAATTGGTATAATCTTTGTTCTCGTTTATGCGAAAGATACCAAAATCAAAGAACCGATGAAGACATAAAAGATAGCTTACGACGCAGGAAACAAAAGTTTATTGAACCTTTCGATGAATATCTGGATGCTATGTTGAACATAGCAGATACGCTTAATTCTCGTCTATCCGATACCGAATTGGTCTCTTATGTTAAACAGAATTTGAAACCAGATCTTCGACATGAACTATTACATGTCCCAATTTCAAATTTAGCTTTCCTTCGTAGAGAATGTCACAAGCATGAAGAATTCTACTCACAACTGCCTAAACATCAAAATCGATCGAATAACCCCAACCGAGTTATTCATGAGATTGCCTTAGAAAAAGACCTGGAGTTAGGCTCGGAAGATGAAGACTCAGAATCGGCAGATGTAAATGCTATGAAGTATTCTGATAATTTCAAATGCTGGAATTGCGATGAAATTGGTCATCGTTACCAGGATTGCCTGAAATCACGTCGTATATTTTGTTATGGCTGTGGAAAACTTGACACATATAAACCAAACTGTACAAAATGTAAAACCAAACAGGAAAACTCGCAGAAGGGTATTCGCTTACCACCAAAAGCGGATATCCGCAATTAAAAATAGAAACAAATTCCTAGAGTATTCTCAACCACCAGCTATATCGAATAACTTACCTGACTTACAAATTCATCGACATTTTATACCTTATCATTTGCGATTAGGAAAAATACACCCATCTCCAAAATCGCGTGCTGCTCATCGTATGCATACATTTTGGTCGAAAAAGCGTGTACTAAATTCTTATAGGATATCAGCTATCGTAAATAAAGACAACGATATACGACCCTTTACTTACCTCAACATTCTCGATCAGCGTTGTTTGGCCTTGCTCGATAGCGGAGCAAATAAAAGCGTGATCGGAGGAAACTTAGCAAAGTTTATTCTTGAAAATAATATTAACTATCGTAAATCCAAAGGATTTGTTAAAACTGCTGATGGACAACCTCAAAAGGTCGCTGGTACCATTAATCTTCCGATCGAATATAATTCGACAAAGCAATCGTTTGAGTTCCTAATTGTTAGCGCCATCACGCAAGATGTTATTTGCGGAATTGACTTTTGGAATAAATTTGGAATTTCTGTTAGTTATGTTAGTGCAGTAACTGAATCTGAAATGGAAAATGAAACGATACCCAAATTGTCTCTTACAGTAATGCAAAAACGCAGATTACAAGCAGTTGTTGATTTTTTCCGTCATGCGAAAGGGACGGCTTAGGAAAAACAACACTTCTTGAACATACTATAGACACAGGAGATAGTGCTCCTATTAAACAAAGATACTACCCCATATCTCCAGCTAAAGAAAAGCGACTTTGTGCCGAGATTGACCGCATGTTAAGTTTAGGAGTAATAGAAGAAGCTTCGAACTCTGCATGGTCCTCGCCTGTGGTTTTGATTGTTAAACCTGGCAAAGATCGCCTATGTCTTGATTCTCGAAAGCTAAATGCAGTGACGAAGAAGGACGCATATCCCATGCCTAGCTTAGAAGGTCTTCTAAGTCGATTGCCATCTGTTAAGTGCATTTCCAAAATCGATTTAAAAGATGCCTTTTGGCAAATTCCTCTAGACAAAGCGCGACCAAAACTGCTTTTACGGTACCAAATAGACCCTTGTATCAGTTTACTCGGATGCCATTTGGCTTGTGTAACTCACCTCATACAATGTGTCGTCTTATGGATCAAGTAATTCCTATGACATGAAGGAACACATATTCGTATACCTAGATGATCTATTGGTCATGTCCTCTAACTTTGAAGACCACTTACTGCATCTGACCGAAGTGGCAAATAGATTACGAAAAGCGGGACTAACAATAAATGTTACCAAAAGTCAGTTTGGAATACGAGAAGTAGATTACTTAGGCCATGTAGTAGGAGAAGGCACACTTCAGTAAATCAATGAAAGTACAAGCTGTTTCCGAATTTCCGGTGCCACAGTCAGACGCCAACTGAGACGATTCCTGGGCATGACTGGTTGGTACCAGCGTTTTATTCCCCAGTACTCAACGGTCATCTTTGCCCTAACCGAGCTGCTAAAAGGAAAGAAATTTGAATGGAATGAAGAGGCCCAACATGCGTTCGAGGCTATAAAACATAGACTGTGTGCTGCTCCGTTTTGCGTCATCCCAACTATGAGTTGCCATTCATAGTGCAATGTGACGCTTCAACATATGGCATCGGCGCCGTATTAGCTCAACTTGATGCAGAAGGCAACGAACTACCCATTGCCTATATGTCGAAAAAGTTGAACAAAGCACAACGAAATTATTCTACAACGGAATTAGAATGCTTGGCAGTTGTATTAGCCATTAAGCGATTCCGTATGTATATAGAAGGCCAATCATTCAAAGTTATAACCGATCATGCAAGTCTGAAATGGCTGATGAATCAAACAGACCTTCATGGCAGACTTGCTCGATGGGCGTTAAAGCTACAAGGAATGGATTTTCAGATCGAACATCGGAAGGGCAGTCAAAATGTAATCGCTGACACTCTTTCCAGAGCATTCGAAGAAAATGTAGATGTTGTTGAGCTCGAAATACTACCAGAGATAGATTTGAACTCGGATGCATTTCTTGAAAGTGATTATGTTGAGTTAAAGAGAGATGAGCAAATCAATCTTCCGGATTTCAAAATCATAGACGGATATTTATATTACAGAGCAGTATTGCCTGCCGACGTCAGCGAAGATATTGGCGATGGCTGGAAACTGTACGTCCCTACATCTCTCAGAAATTTGGTGATAGTTTCAGCTCATTGTACCCCAACATCAGCACATTGCGGCACAGCGAAGTGTCTAGAACGCATTCGTAGGCATTTTTATTGGCCACGAATGGTAGTGGAAGTGCGAGACTTTATCAGCAAATGCGAAATATGTCAAACCTCAAAATACCCAACACAAAATCTAAAGCCGCCAATGGGTATTCAAACAATTAGTGAGCGAGTATTTCAAAGACTCTACATAGACTTCATAGGTCCGTTTCCACGCTCAAAACTTGGTAATATCGGAATTTTTATCATCCTAGATCATCTTTCAAAATTCACATTCCTTATACCAGTTAAGAAATTCTCGACTTTAATAATCATTGATCACTTGCGCAACACTGTATTTAACTGTTTTGGCACACCAGAGTTCATAATCAGCGACAACGGCACTCAGTTTAAAAGCCGAGATTTCGCTTCATTTTGTCTTCGTATGGTATCAAACACATGTTCACTGGAGCATATTCCCTCAAAGTAATGCAGCTGAAAGAGTCAATAGATCCATTAATGCGGCGTTAAGATCATTTATTCGATCAGACCAGCGAGAATGGGATATATATGTTAGCAGTATCAATTGTGCTCTACGCAATAACATACATCAATCGATAGGCGCGTCACCGTACTATGTTGTATTTGGACAGCATATGATGACGCATGGTAAAGACTACACAGTACTTAAAAATTTGAATCTCTTAAGTGAAGGAACTGCTCGACTCGAGCGGGCCGATAAATTCTCTAAAATCCGTGCTGATATTCACAAATATCTGAAAAGGCATATGAAAAGAATCAGAGATCGTATAACCTTCGTACTAAACAACGAACCTTTGAAGTTGGCCAGACAGTAATTAAGCGTAACTGGGCACTGAGCAATATGGCAAACAATTTCAACGCTAAGCTTGCACCAGTCGGCCTTAAGGCACGGGTAAAGCGAAAAATGGGACAGGCCTTATACCTATTAGAAAATTTAGAGGGCAAGGAAATTGGTCAATTTCATGCTAAAGACTTGTGGAATTCAAAGAGTAACTACCTTCTTTCAGATTTTACGTCTTCGATCGAACTCTCGATTAAAATCTGCTGTTGTGAGGTAGTTGTCTAAATTAAAGTTGTAAAAAAAATAAACATCTGATTGTCACAAATCAAAGCATCAGCTGATGCGCCAAAGCCGTGATTAAGTTGGCAACTCCACTTAGCATAGCTCAACTGTTGAGTCTATCGAACGGGGAGTAAGTATTGCATTGATCCACACAGAGATGCTTTGAGCACTCACTAAGGGCAGCCATCTTCACTTTTGCAATTTTTCACTGAGAACGCTTACATCAGATCAATTTGCAAAGAAAAATTGCAAAAATAAATACAAAATAATACTGCAACCAAGCCAACAATTTTGGCATCCAGGGTTTTCTTTTGTCGATTTGTGGATTGGCCGGCTCTATTAGAAGAGAATTTAGAATTGCTAAATTTTCTCTTTGCCACTGATTGGTAAGTAGTGTCAATCTGATTAGACCTTGCGGTAAAAATGTTATTTTATGCAGCTTATTGGCCATAACGCTGGCAATTGCACCCGCTAGACCCTCCATAGAGTGGAATAGGTGTTGCACATTGCGGTCCTCGCCTTTCTCCCCTCATTGAACAAGTGCCACTAGTGAAGCGCACGCGGATATTCACCCTAACCTGCAAGCCTAAGGGAGTTTTGGGTGAAGGCAGCGAACCTCGCTGCGAACAGCCAGCTAGAGTGGGAATAAGGCGATAATCTTGCGGCAGCGAATCTTCGCTGCAGATTATCAAACGGTATTCGATAGCGGCTCAGCGAAGGCGATACTAGAGACGTTCAAAGGAGCGTAGATCTTCCGGCGAGATCTACGGCTCCACACAAAAACAAGTAAAGAAAGCTACAGTCGAGTGTACTCGACTGTGAGATACCCGCTACCCATTTTGAATAAAATAAATATAATTTGCGGTATTTTCTCAAAATATACCGAATATACTGCAAAATACTAAAAATATACCAAATGGTATATTTGGTATATCGACATAGTACCGCATTCAAAATATACCATAGACGGCACAATATACCAGATTGTCAGCCAAAGCAACTAAGACCCCTAGTAAGTAGGCGTTTTTGCCCATACAAAAATATTTCTTTTATAACTTCGACAATTTTTATCTGATCGCAACCAAATTTTCAGAAATCATAACTACTATAGTAGTTATTATATATACAAAATTCGGAGCTCTAGCTTTAAAATTACGCTTGTTATTCGATTTTTTGTTTTGCGGGGGCGGAAGTGGGCGTGGCAAAAATTTGAAACAAACTTGATCTGCGTGCAAACATAACAAATGTTGTCGAAAAAATTATAGCTCTATCTCTTATAGTCTCTGAGATCTAGGTGTTCATACGGACGGACGGACAGACACACAGACGGACAGACGGACAGACGGACAGACGGACAGACGGACATGGCTATATCGTCTCGGCTGTTGACGCTGATCAAGAATATATATACTTTATAGGGTCGGAGATGCCTCCTTCTACCTGTTTCATACATTTCCTGCCGGCACAAAGTTATAATACACAAAGTTATAATAAACACGCCGGCACCATCTGCATTGGATTGTTTTCGTTCGTAAAATGCACTAAGAGTGCCAACATGGTTTGGAAAAACTGAAAAATTAAATTTAATTTATATTTAGTACTTGTCAAAATCGACTAACTCATTTTTTCGACTTTTTATACAGCCAACATGGGGTACATAGGGATTTGATAGCCTGATAACCATAACCCTTTATCATCTTTAACAGCTAACATCAACAAGCATATATGCTACGACGGATTCATCAGTTATCAGGCCTGCTAACATCGATGGAAAGTGCGTAAGTACGGCATAGCCGTGTCTGTATACATAGTTGATTGGGGTTGTGATTGGGAGGTTCTCAATTCCGTGTATTCCGTGTTGGTTCTCTATCTTTCGTATTATTAAGTCATGAATACAACCGTTTAAGTAAAACAAATTAACGTAACGATAAATAAAAGCTCAAAAATCAAGCACTATTGTTAACTAGAGATAATTTTTATAAACAAAATGAAGTATGTCTATTAAATTACTGTATACCATGGAGAAGAAAACAATAATGTGTTAAACTTTTAATTCTAATTGGGCACTGAATGTGCGAACGTTTGAGATAATGCGAAATGAGTACTGTCCCTCTCCCTAGTATTACACTCTGTCTACACTTTAATTTATGATGACTTACTACCCAGTCGAAGCCAAAGACCCACCCCAGCCCTGAACTGAGCCGGCAAGTTAGCTAGACAGAGTAGGCTTAGACGAGTAGAACTCGTGGTGTTCGTCACAAGCGCCATCGCACCCTAGAAGCGATAGCGGAGGTGTCATCCAGCACGAACGCTCCGACGGTTCCAAGAGCCTCACCCAAGAAGGCCCCGTCTCCAGGCAGGTCAACTCTTTTGAGAGTAGGGTGATCATTAAGACCCAGACCTGCAATTTCTGTTCCCGGGAGAACCATCCGATTCGATTGTGCCCTCGATTTCTTCAGACGGGTGTCAATGAAAGGGTCAACCATATCATGCAACAGAAGCTGTGCTTGAACTGTTTCGCACGAGGCCATGTCCTGGCCGAGTGCACAAGTGCGCACAGCTGTTTTACGTGCAAGGGTCGTCATCATACACTCTTGCATCGAGTCAACCCGACGCCGACAGTCACTAATCCCACTCCTAATATACAGTCCACTCCTTCCCAGTCAGCTAATGTGCAATCTTTCCTGGCAGTTAACACACAAGGTGTTCTGCTGAGTACAGCTGTTGTACACATTTGCCATCACGGCATTCGGCACACAGCACGGGCTCTGATCGATTCTGGATCAGAGGCTACCTTCATTCTGAACGATTGTTCAAGCGCTTGAGGATGCCATACACATCCCTTCAAGCCCACGTCTCTGGGCTCAAGTTGTAGCAGCCCAGCCCCGAAAGCATTGCCAATTCCTAATTGGCTCCCCGTTGCAACCAGATCTGCAGATTGAGGCATCGGCATTCGTCCTTCCTCATTTAGCGGGAAAACTGCCCTCATGCGCTGTCCCACAAACCATCCTCGACAATCTGCCAAGCATCCCGCTGGCCGACCTCAAGTTCTATGAGAGTTCGCAGATAGACGTGCTTTTAGGCGCAGATATCCTCCCATCTGTTCTTCTCGGCGGCTCTCGTCCGAACGTTTGTGGGACCCTCATTGGTCGAGAGACCATTTTCGGTTGGATCCTGACCGGCCCAGTGTCGGGATCCACTTCTAACTCTATCTCGTCCTTTTCAACTCGACTGTCCGATCGAACTCCTACGATCGGTCCTGCGACAGAACCCCCTTCAAATCTATTTCAGTTTTTCGGCTCGACTGTCCGTCGAACGAACCCCTAAGAATGGTCCTGTGACAGGACCCTCCTCTACACCTATTTCAGTTTGGAATGGTCCTGTGACGGGACCCCACTCTGATCCTTCTTCGGTTCGACTGTCCGTCGAACGGTCCTCTAAACGCAAGCCTTTGTTAGGCCCCAATTCTAAATCTGTCTCGACACCTTCGGCTCGACTTTCCGTCGAACGAACCTTCGCCATTGGTGCTGTGACAGGACTCCACTCGAAACGTCTTTCAGCTCAACGATCCCGGACGAAGACGAATTCTTCCTCTGCACCTATGGCACCGGTCACTCCGCGCGGGGCTTCCGTGCCTCCCGGCACAACCTCGCGCCAACCCAGGGCCGACGCGACCACCCGGCACCCTCCAGAGAAGAACCACCAACGACGTCCCATGTCAACGTTTCCCAGGCCGGCATCCACAGGCCCACTCACCCACGCACCAGGCCCGTGCCTAGCCCCGCCAAAACACTGACGGCACTTTCCAGTGCAATGGGTGAGTATACTCCCCACCGCGGCGATCAGACTAGACACGGGGACGGCGGCTTTCAAAGCGCGAGTGCTTTTAGATCCGTGTTGTCCAGTAAGCCGCATCAGCGAGTCGTTGCCAGGGGCCTTGGGCCTCTCCATCACTCGCATGGGCGCTGAAGGAATCTGCACGGCGTCGTTGCGCTCCAAGACACACCCACTCTATCTATCCTGATATTGTCCTGCCGGGTATCCTCCCAAGTCTGATGTTCTTTGCAATCCCAATATTGCAACGGGGAGAATGTTGATGCGAGCGCACTGTAGGTGAGTGGCACACTATCCGTTCCGCCGACCAAAAGTACTTGATGCTTTTCGCTCACCCGCAATGCGCTCACGCGTAAGAAAGCACTCAAGATCCAGTGCTCTCTACTTCTCTCTCCCACAACTCTCCACCGCAGAGCCGAGCTTTGCAAGGGCTCGGTGCTAGATCTGCAAAATGCCGTCGGCATTTTGCCTCTCAAGTATTGATCTACTTTCGTTGACAAGCGGTCACCCCAATAACCCCCTCTCTCTAATAACCCGAAAGTTTAAATATATATAATAGTAAATATTAACCGCGAGTGTTTTCATTTCTACGGGAAGAAACTTTGGAACTTTTCAGCGCCCCCACGTAAACAGTAGTGTTATATTCATACCCATCCTGTTAGGAAATACTAGACAAAAGTAGTATAGTAGGCAAATAATGCATAAAATGAAATTGTATACATGCATTAAAGTATTTTTGAAGTCTTTTGGTCTTAACCTCGTTGAATAATCATGAAGTCGAAATAAATTATAAAGTAATGGGCATCTGATATTACTTGTTGTTGCTTAATTTGGGTAAAGGCATAGAGCCAGAAGCTTTTACAGGTTGGGAGGGTAAAGAAGAAGAGCATAACCATCTTCGTTCTTCATATTTATATATTGAATGCATATACTTCTTAACCGGTCTATCGGTTGATAGCCTATCCTGTCTGTTCCCGTCTTAACTCTGTCTACCTTCTTTTATCTGTGTGGCACGGTAGCTTACTAGGTGGCAAAAGACCCACCCCACTTTCCCTGAGCTTTAGTCGACAATGTAAGCAGAGTATGCTTCCAGTTTGCTGCCCACTCAACGGGTCCTCTTATTATAAGACGACGCCCAAGACGTGTTCGTTACATAAATAAAATGGCGCCCAGACGTGGAGCCGGAGATAGTATTACAAAAATATGCGCTCTAAATGGAGTCGCCATTTATATAAATAAAATGGCGCCCAAACCTGGAGCCGGAGATAGTAATACAAAAAAATGCGCTCTAAATGGAGTCGCCTTTTAATAAAATGGTGCCCGAACGTTGAGCCGGGTTGTGTTAGAATAAAATGTCCAACCAATTAGCGATCCAGAATATAGGTATCGCATCCCCGCGCTTCCGGTTACCTTTTTCATATTCCCATTTCCTTCCTCAACCGCCATCCAAATCTTTAGTAGTGCAGTGTGTCAGCTGTTTGATTATTCGGAAGTGTAGGTAGTCTGCTAATTTTCGTGGAGCCTAACCAATAATCAATCAAGTTGGCCAATATAATACTAACCATAGTTAGTAGTCTCTAAAGCTTATTCGACTTGTCATCTTATCACTCTGGAATGTTAGAATTAACCTCAGTTTGATCTAAACCAAGTGATAGATTTCAGTTATCAGTAAGTTTTATATTCTGTTTGAATGAGTGAGAAAATTGAGATTGCTCTTGTTGGATTATTTCCTTCATCAACTAATCAAAGATTCAGTTCATTTACTAAGAAGTATTGCAGGATATATATATTTGATTTTATGCAACAAGTAATAAAAGGATAAGTCCCAATTAAAAGATTTTTGAGAGAGAATAAATAATTTTGTTGAATATTATTTTCTGAATTTAAATACTATTGTTGAATATTATTTTATTGCTGTTGTTATATAATAATATTGTTGAATATTATTTTCCGAATTTAACAAATTTCATTATGGCAGTTATGCGTAGTACAGAGGATTTAGTTTCGTTAAGCAACGTGGCCCAAGAATCCATTCTCTGCACTATTTGCAACGACGTCAATTCTGAAACAGCTTATACCGAAACACGGTGTAAACATAAATTTCATAATTCTTATTTGTCAGAGTGGTTAAATGGTAATACCACTTGTCCAAATTGTAGGCAGCCATGTACTCTTACACATAGTGCCGAGAATTTGTCACGTATGGCAGGTGCCAATTCACGAACCACATTGGGTAGACCTCGAGGTGCGAGTAATAATCCCGCCGGAGCTATTCCAAGAAATCGTCCAGTAACTAGGTCGACCAATAGAAACACCCAAAATACACGCCAATCAGTTGGTGCTGCAACTAGGCGAGACTCGGGTAGATTCGTTCCTATTAGCAATGTGAGTAATGAGGATCACATTCAACAAATGATATCAAGTTCTTTAGAAGCTCATAGAACAAGTATTGCTGCAGCAGTATCTGAGCAAATTAACACGGCTTTACGTAACTTGAATCTTTCTTCCTTTCGAAGAGGATCTCGAGACGAGTCACAGCTCGAATGGGATAACGAGATTCCTGACAATGTGCCAAGAGCTAATGACTCTAATTCGAGAAACAGAGCCTCAGATGCACGTACGAACATGAGTGACTACTCCACTGATAGGCCTGACCGAATTTCCAATGTTATTTCTAATTGGAAAATTAAGTTTTCTGGTTCAGTCAATGATCTTCCTATAGAAGATTTTATATATCGTATTAATTGTCTTACGACCCAATATTTCAATGGCAACTTCGACGTATTGTATCAATTTGCCAATTTACTCTTTTCCGGTTCTGCTCTTTCCTTTTATTGGCGAGTTCATAAGACAGCAGGTCATATGAATTGGTTTCAGCTATGCAATAAGATACGAGAACGTTATCAAGATCAAAGATCGGATCGAGATATTAAGCAGGCTATGAGACACAGAAAGCAATTAACCAATGAGACTTTTGATGACTTTCTGGATGCGATGGTGGCTATCGCAGATTCTCTCAAAACCCGTTATCGGAGTTTGATATCATAACAGAAGTCAGACTTAATCTGAGATCTGATCTGAAGCACGAGTTACTGCATATAGATACACCTAGTCTAGCTATATTGCGAAGAGAATGCCATAGACACGAAGATTTCTTTAGAAACACGCGTTCGAGACAGCGTGAGAATATTTCTAGGAGAGTTGTCAATGCCATTTCTCATGATGGGGATTCTGATAATCAATCTGTATCAGAACCTGAATCGAATGAAGAAATCTGTGCCTTACTTGAAAAACAAAAGTTAAAATGTTGGAATTGTGATGAATCTGGTCATCGTCATCACGATTGTCTAAAAACTCGTCGCATTTTCTGTTTTGGTTGTGGCTTAAAAGACATGTATCGCCCTACTTGTCCCAAATGTCGACCAGCACAGGAAAACTTAACGAAGGATGTTCTCCAAATTCAAACGAGGAACATCCGACACTAGCCTGGGATTCCAACATAATGACTTCTCTACCTGACACGACTTTACAACCCCTGACATTTCTTATCAATCACCAGATTTAAAATTTTATCGATCGTTCAAGCCATATCATGAACGCTTGCGAGATTATCGTTTGCGTCGAGCAGAAATTTTTAATGCCAACGCATTGTTTGTCAAAAAGCCGTTCTTCTCAACGACTGAAAGCATTTTGGGAAAATAGACGAAGATTAAAATGCTTTACTATTTCCTCTATAGTGCACAAGAACAATGATATTCGTCCGTTTACACAGATTTGTATTTTCGACAAATCTTATTTAGCTCTCCTCGATAGTGGCGCTAATAAAAGTGTGATTGGACATGCTCTTGCTGAACACATTATCTCTATGAAACACAAATTTAAGAAAATTAAAGGTTTTATTCATACTGCGGATGGTTTAAAGCAAACTGTTTCTGGTACAGTTAGCATTCCCAACACTTTTAATTCTCAGATTAAGGATTTCGAATTTTGCTCGTACCGTCCATTAAACAAGATGTGATTTGTGGTATGGATTTCTGGAAGGCCTTTGACATTTCCATTTCGCCTTCGTTCACTATTAATGAGATCAAAGCTGAGTCGTCAGTTGATTCATCTGGCCTTGATCTTTCTGTGTCGCAGAGAGCTAAATTGAATTCCGTAATCGGATATTTTCCTTCATCAGAACGTGATGGCCTAGGTGAAACCTCACTCATAGAGCATAATATTGATACAGGCAATATCAAACCCATTAAGCAAAGATTCTACTCTTTGTCGCCAGCTAAAGAGAAGTTGCTGTGCGAGGAAGTAGATCGAATGATTAAGATAGGCGTAATCGAAGAAGCTCCCACTTCCCACTTAGTCGTTAAACCAGGGAAGGTTCGATTCTGTTTAGATGCTCGCAAACTCAACGCGGCGACAGTAAAGATGCCTATCCCATGCCTATGTTGGATGGTCTCTTAAGTCGACTTCCTTCGGTGCAATGCATATCGAAAATCGACTTAAGAGACGCATTTTGGCAAATACGTTTGGATTCGATTCTCGTCCGAAAACTGCTTTACAATACCCAACCGACCTCTATATCAATTTAAACGTATGCCTTTTGGTCTTACTAATGCTCCTCAGACTATGTGCAGATTGATGGATCAAGTTATACCGTATCAGTTAAAATCGCATATATTTGTATATCTTGATGATCTGCTAGTCATGTCAGCAAGTTTTGATGAGCACTTGGAGCATTTGTCTACAGTTGCTACACAATTGCATAAAGCGGGACTGACGATAAATGTCGGAAAAAGTCAGTTTGGTTTACGCCAAGTAGATTATCTTGGATATATTGTAGGAGAAGGTACTCTCCAAATAAACCCTTACAAAATACAAGCAGTGGATGAGTTGCCAGCTCCAAAAACACGGAAACAACTAAGAAGATTTTTAGGTATGACTGGATGGTATCAGCGATTCATTTCCCAATATTCGACAGTCATTTTCTCCTAACTGAATTATTGAAAGGAAAATCGTATGAATGGAATGACGTAGCTCAAGTGGCCTTTGATGAAATCAAACGCTAGCTGTGTACTGCTCCATTTCTAATTCATCCGAATTATTCAAAGCCATTCGTTATACAATGCGACGCTTCATCTTATGGAGTAGGCCCTGTATTAGCTCAAGTGGATGAATCGCTTATATGTCCAAAAGCTAAATAAAGCCCAACGAAACTATACAGTGACTGAGCTTGAATGCCTAGCGGTTGTTCTTGCAATAAAAAATTTATAATGTATATCGAAGGACAGTCTTTTAAAGTCGTTACTGATCACGCAAGCCTACGTTGGTTAATGAACCAATCAGACTTGAGTGGGAGGCTGGCTCGATGGGCAATTAAATTACAGGGCTTTTCTTTTGATATTGAACACAGAAAAGGAAGTGAAAATGTAGTAGCTGATGCACTTTCTAGATCCTTCGAAGAAGTGACAGAAATCGCAGCAGTAGAGTTAGAACTATTCCCGGAAATAAATCTCGATTCCGATGCCTTTCAATCACCTGAATATTGTAAGTTAAGAGATAGCTATCAAGAAGCTGCTTTACCTGATTTTCAAGTAATCGACCAATTCATTTATCATCGACCAATTCTATGTAAGCCGAGCTCTTTCCAAACCGGAGAAGAACTTTCACAGTTACGAGCTTGAAGCTTTAGCTGTTGTGGAATCGTTGGAGCGATTTAAATACTATGTATATGGTAAAAGTTGAAAGTTGTTACAGATTGTAATGCACTGAAAACGTCAATGGAGAAACAAGAGCTTATACCCCGGATTGCTAGATGGTGGCTGCGTATTCAAGAATTTGACATAGACATAGTTCATCGCGCTGTAACACAGATGAGTCATGTGGATGCACGAAGTCGAGCACCATTCGAAGATCATCATGAGATGGATACAGCATGCTTAAAGATCTCAAAACCATAATTGACGAAGCTGATTGGTTATTTTCTATACAGCTGCAGGACGAGAAAATCAGAAAAATTGTTGCCGATATGAAATCAGAGAAGAAATCGGAGACCGACGATGAGGATTTGGAGTATGAACCACCCCGAATCTCGCGAGGACGCGTCGATGTGTCAGGAGAGGCCGACTGTGAACAACGGACAAATTAGCCAGTGTTCATAAGCCCTGAGTTATCGGTATCGATACTGCATGCAGTATTGGTATCGCGATATTTGCTAAAAATACTTAAATAAATATCGATAATCAATACGAGTAGTTGTAAGCACGCACTCGAGCAAGAAGCAAGTTACCGGAAAATATTATAATTTTAAAATGTTAAAACACATCAACTCAATTATCCAAATAAACCTACAAATACACTCGAAGGCCTATTAATTCCTCCCAAACCCCTCTCACACACAAGAGTTTTTATGATATTAAATATTTCCACTTTATTCGCGAACAAAGTGTTAAATCAAGCGCCTTGTCCCACTGTAAGCCTGCTCAGCCTAACTGAGCAGTTACATTTAGACTCAATCTTGCGCTCTTCTTTTGCTATAGTTGTTACAGTTTAGTTATAAGCTTTCGCTCAACTTTTGTTTTCCTTTAACTACTAATGTCGGAATAACCGGCAAACAATAAATTGTCATTCTCTCCTTTCGCAACTAGCAAACGAAACAGACGTGTTTAATTTGCGCATCAGCAGCCTTCAAAGTGTCTTGTCTTTTTGCTCCCAACAACAATAAAATTTTTTCGATTTTCGTAATTTTGCATGGCGCCCGAGCAGGGACTACAATAAAGACTTTGTTGATTTGTTAATTAAACATAAAGAAAATTCAATTATTGCAATTGATAAGTTTAATTAATTTCACACCTTGTTGGCAGCTGTATAATAATAGCACCCGCGCATAATTTCAGTTATTTTTCGCTCTCTTTATTTGGTAATCTTCGCTCTCGCTTGCCTTATAAGTTTCGCTCTCGCTTTGTTCGATCATCTTCGCTCTCGCTTGCTTAATAAGTTTCGCTCTCGCTTTGGTCGATCATCTTCGCTCTCGTTCGAACACAACGTTTTCGCTCTTGCTTTGCTTGTTCAGCGCCGCTCAAACTAACATTGAAGCTACGCTCACTGTTGAGTTTGACATTAGAAACATTCTCTTGAGTTCTTGCACTGGTGTTTCTCTTAATAGTAGAGTGTGTTTTCTCTTTGCTTAACTTGCACAACCCAGAAACATACACCAAGTCGCAATGTCGAAAGATAAAGGGAAGACTGAATTAAATCAAACCGTGATTGAAAATTGCCATAGTGCACAATTAACGCTGTTATTTTCTAGATTATCAAAGCTAGAAGAAAGTATTGAGAGGCTTAGATTAACAGTGTTAAATGAAACAGGTTCCATCAATAAAATTGAGATCCAATGTCGTTTGGATATACTAGCTGCTTCCATAGAAGAATTATGCATTAAGACAACGTCGTTGTATCGGACCGAGTGGCTCAGCCAGCATCGTATAGATCTCACTTGCCTAAAATGAACTTACCAAAGTTCAATGACAAGCACTCAGAATACAAGCAGTTCATAAGCCTTTTCGAAAGTCTTGTAGATTCTGACCGGTCGCTATCAAATATTGCAAAGTTCAATCACTTAATTTCATGTCTGTCTGATGAGGCATTAGGAACATTAAAGGCGTTCCAAGTTTCGGGTGTAAATTACCCAAAAGCGTTAGAAAACTTGAGGCGTGTATACGACAACAAATGTCTTATATTCTTTGAAACGATCGCACAATTGTTTCATATCTCGCGAATGAATAAACCTTCGGCATCTGGGTTGGGACCATTATAGATACGGTTTCGGCAATTTTTGAAAATTTGTTGTCACTAGGTGATGAACGAGATATCACCAACGCGATTCTCATACATATTGTATTGTCAAGGTTGACCATACAACCAAATCAAAGTATGAAGAACAGCTCGACTATAACAGGCTTCCACAATGGTCTGATTGTGTCGATGTTTTGAATAGGCGCTATCAGCATATTTCAGCTGAGGAAAGCTCGAAATATAGAACGAGCCCTAAGCCAGAACCGAGTGCCAAACGGACTACCAAAGCGTCGTATTCAGCGTCTAAGTCCAGCAACCATAGTTGTCAGTTCTGTAACGCGAATCATTTTATAAGCAGTTGCCAAGGCGTCAGTGCACTGCCGGTTACAGAACGATTCAGTTTCGCCAAGACCCAGAACTTTTGTTTAAACTGCTTGCAGTCTGGGCATAGAATATCCAGCTGCACATCTTCAAAATGCAGAGTGTGTTCTAAATCGCACAATACATTGCTGCATAGATTCGATGCGTCAGCTCAGCCTCAGACCACGAGTATGAGCCAGCGTCAACATCAACAGCCTGGTAGCTCGAGCGGCCAAGCATCGTCACATCCAGCGCACGTAGCTAAGCTAACAGCAGAAATTGACCATGTCATTCTGGCTACCGCTGTTGTGAAAATTCGCGATAGATTCGGTCAATTCCAATTGGCCAGGGATTTTTGGATTCTGGGTCTCAGGTCAATTTCATGACTGAAAATTTGGCCAAGCCCTAAGGTTGTCGCGAGCCAACAAGTGTTTGACAGTTACGGCTATAGGAACGTCAAACGTGGTAGCCCGACATGAAGTGTCAACAACGATATCATCTCGTGTTAACAAACATCAGTTTGACGCCGATTTTGGGTGCTGAAATCAATTTCGAACCAGCAGCCAGACAGCTTTATTCCAGTCAAGCAATTACAAATACCGGCTAACGTGGAACTGGCTTATCCTTATTTCTACAAGCCGCAGAGAATCGACTTGCTATTAGGAGCCGATTCCTTTTTCGACCTTTGTGCTCAGGCCAAATTAAATTGAATGACAGTGGCCCTCTGTTACAAAAAACTCTGCTAGGGTGGATTGTGTCAGGGCGGTGCAAAGGTATTCCGAGTCAGAACCCATTATGTGGTGCAACAACGTACTCGTCGGAAGATATAAAACTTGACTCGCTGGTAGAAAGGCTATGGGACTTAGAAAAGTTCCAGATTTATCGAATGTCGCTAAATATTCGTCAGAGCAAAGAGCCTGCGAACAGGACTTTCTTGACCGAGTGACAACTCTATCGACAGGGCGACAGGGCGACAGGGCGCATCTAGGGATGCGGATGTCCTGCAAGGACGAATAGTTTCGCAGAAAACTGGTCCACTGCTCTGTGAGATCCGCCGGTAAGGAGTCGTCCCAGCCGATTTCTTGCTTCCAGATTTCTTGCATAAAAATCTTGGCCCAAATGACCACGGGAGCAAGCCAACCTGCAGGATCGAACAACTTGGCGATCTGCGACAGCACTTCTCTCTTACTGAAAGATGGTTTGGACACCATCTCGGCGGTGACGAAAAGAACTCGTCGGACGTGGCCCGCCAACGGATGCCTAGCGTCTTTGCGACACTAGCTTCGTCGATCTCGAGGAAGTCTGCACAGAGCAAGTGATCCTTAGGGATTCTTCTCAGCACATCTTTCGAGTTCGAGGTCCACTTACGCAAAGGGAACCCAGCACTCTCGAGCGCTGTTCGAAGCTCATCTATAGCAGACACCGCAGCCTGCTTAGTGTGAGCTCCTGCTAGGACGTCATCAACGTACATATAATTGGCGATGATGTCACTAGCAAGGGTACCGGTCGCGCACATCACTCGCAAGCTGATGCAGAACGCGGATAGCCAGGTACGGAGCACAGTTCACTCCAAAGGTGACTGTGTTGAGTTCAAAGTCGCATAACTTCTCGTCTGGAGTACGGAAGAGCAACCTTTGAAACCGGGTGTGTTTGGGATCCACAAGGATTTGCCGATACATCTTGGTGATGTCAGCGTTGAAGACGAACTTGAAAACCTCCATTTCAGGATTTGAATGGTTAGGTCGGATTGAAGGATTGGCCCTGTGTGGAGGATGTCGTTCAGACTCTTCCCGTTTGAAGTCGGGCTGGAGGCGTTGAACACAACGCGGAGCTTTGTGGTGGTGCTGTCGGGCTTGAGAACAGCGTGATGCGGCAAATAGTAGTTGCCGGAACTGGATGGGGGGACTTGAGTCATGTGACCCAAATCCAGATACTCGAATAACGGAGTCATATTGTTCCTTCAGAGAGTCGTTCCTCTTTAAACGGCTCTCGTTTCTCAGGAACTGAGCGAGAGCGGTAGCCCTCGAGTGACCCAGGTCAACGTGACCAGGATCGCGGAATGGGAGCGTGACCATGTAGCGACCCGTTGAGGTTCGCACGGTCGTGGCGTTGAAGCTAGCCTCACAAAAAGGTCAGATTTTTGCTGGGCTAGCCGGCAGGTCCTCCACCTCCCAAAATTTGGAGAGGAGTTCCTCCAGTGGTAGAGTTCGCTCGACGGACAGTCGAGCCGAAAAGGACGAAATGGATCTTGAAATGGATCCCGACACAGGGCCAGTCAGGATCCAACCGAAAATGGTCTCTTGACCGAGGAGGGTTCCACAAATGTTAGGGTGAGAGCCGCCGAGCAGAATGGACGGGAGGATGTCAGCGCCTAGTAGCACATCAATCTGCGAACTCTCATGGAATTTGGGGTCTGCCAGCTGGATGCTGGGCAGATTTTCGAGGAGTGTTTGTGGGACGGAACATGAAGGCAGATTCCCCGCTAACTGGGGGAGGACGTACGCCGACGCCTCGATCTGCAAATCGGGTCTGACTGGGGAGCCAATTAAGAATTGGCAAAACTTTCGGGGCTGGGCTGCCACAGCTTGCGTCAGCCCAGAAACGCGGGCTTGCACGGATGTATACGGCATCCTCAAGCGCTTGAACAACTTCTCTGAGAGGAAGGTGGCTTCTGATCCGAGTCGATCAGAGCCCGAGCTGTATAACGGACGCCGAGATGGCATACGTGAATGACAGCTGTGCTGAGCAGAACACCTTGTGTGTTAACTGCCACGAAAGATTGGACGTTAGCTGACTGGGTGGAAGTGGACTGTATAGGAGATGGAATGGGGTTGTGACTGTCGGCGCCGGGCTCACTCGATGCAAGAGTGTATGATGACGACCCTTGTAAGTAAAGCAGCTGTGCGCACTTGTGCACTCGGCCAGGATATGGCCTCGTGCGAAACAATTTAGACACAGCTTCTGTTGCTTTATATAATTGACCCTATCATTGATACCCATCTGGAGGAAACGAGGGCACAAACGAATCGGGTGATTCTCCCGGAACACAACTTGCAGGACTCGGTTTTTAAGTTACCCGACTCTCAAAGGAGTTTACCTGCTTGATGACGGGGCCTCCTTGCGTGAGGCCCGTGGAACCGTCGGAGCGCTCGTGCTGGCTGACACTTCCGCTATCGCTTCTAGGGTGCGATACCGCTCTAGAAGGAAAGCGTTCATGTCAGCCCACGTTGGAACGTCGCTCTTATTCATGGAATTTGGGGTCTGCCAGCTGGATGCTGGGCAGATTTTCGAGGAGTGTTTGTGGGACGGAACATGAAGGCAGATTCCCCGCTAACTGGGGGAGGACGTACGCCGACGCCTCGATCTGCAAATCGGGTCTGACCGGGAGCCAATTAAGAATTGGCAAAACTTTCGGGGCTGGGCTGCCACAGCTTGCGTCAGCCCAGAAACGCGGGCTTGCACGGATGTATACGGCATCCTCAAGCGCTTGAACAACTTCTCTGAGAGGAAGGTGGCTTCTGATCCGAGTCGATCAGAGCCCGAGCTGTATAACGGACGCCGAGATGGCATACGTGAATGACAGCTGTGCTGAGCAGAACACCTTGTGTGTTAACTGCCACGAAAGATTGGACGTTAGCTGACTGGGTGGAAGTGGACTGTATAGGAGATGGAATGGGGGTTGTGACTGTCGGCGCCGGGCTCACTCGATGCAAGAGTGTATGATGACGACCCTTGCAAGTAAAGCAGCTGTGCGCACTTGTGCACTCGGCCAGGATATGGCCTCGTGCGAAACAATTTAGACACAGCTTCTGTTGCTTTATATAATTGACCCTATCATTGATACCCATCTGGAGGAAACGAGGGCACAAACGAATCGGGTGATTCTCCCGGGAACACAACTTGCAGGACTGGGTTTTTGAAGTTACCCGACTCTCAAAGGAGTTTACCTGCTTGGCGACGGGGCCTCCTTTCGTGAGGCCCGTGGAACCGTCGGAGCGCTCGTGCTGGCTGACACTTCCGCTATCGCTTCTAGGGTGCGATACCGCTCTAGAAGGAAAGCGTTCATGTCAGCCCACGTTGGAACGTCGCTCTTATTCTGTATGGACTGTTCCCAAAGAGAAAGGGTCAATTTGGGGAGCCTCGAAGAACACAGGAAAACCAGGATGCAATCCCAATTCTCCGTGTTGATCTTTGAGTGCTCTAAGGCCGTCAAGCACCCTTGGATGGTGCTCTGCAACTCTTGAATGGCTGCACCCGACTCTTGCCCAATGGCGGGCAAATTGAAAAGGATACGCAGCTGACTGTTCACGAGCAACCGTTTGTTCTCAAAACGCTCAGTCAAGCTGGACCACGCCGACTGAAACCCTTCATTGGTCAAAGGAGACTTTGACACAATGGCATGGGCTTCACCGCTGGTCTTGGAGTTGAGATGGAAAAGTTTCTCAACTTCCGACAGTCTAGGATTTCGGATGTAGATAGCCGTGAATAAGTCTCGGAAGGTGGGCCAGCGAGTGTAATCGCCTCCGAAAACTTCGGTGTCGCACGGAGGTAGGCGACACCCTGTGGACACGAACGGCACGGCTTGGGGTTGTACGGGTGTACGGGGAGTGATGGCCTGGGAGGCATCAGCTATTTGCTCACTTAGCTGAGCGGACCACTGCTCATAGGGAATATAGCAGTAATCATATTTTGCCTGAATGGTAGGCAACTCGTCTGTCGTCATTTCATCCGACATGACGCAGGAGCAAGCCTCGTACTCCTTCTCGACCTTGTCCCACAAGGCACGCATCTGGTCCCTCCGGACCTGGCACGTGTACAGGGACGCGCTGTCAGTATAAGCATTGTTAAGTCGCGACGCAAAGTGACTGACACGGTCAGTCGCGGCGATGAACTTATTCAATGCCGAGTCTACCACATTGTGTGCCATTTTGCTGTGAGAACGCGTAACAATTGGCAGCCGAGGAACTGGGACGGAAGCAGCCTTGGTCGAAGGAACCGACGGAGGTTTGGTCACGAGGATCAGAGGCTTGGTGCCGGAAGTGGGCGAAACACTAGCTGACCGTGCGGGGATCGGTGATGTGCTGGATGCACGAAGAGCCGAGTCCTTCTTGGATCTAGGCACAGGGGTTAGGCGAAACTCTAGCGGCGCTAGTAGAGGGCACGGACAGTCTAGTTTTAGTCTTATCGGGATTGCCCGTTGACATGCTACGCACGGAAGGTAGGAAGCCGCTGGTTAGAAAACCATAAAATCACAGAAAATATACCAAAAAATACCAAATGGAACTTGGTTTTTTTATATATATCCGAAACGGCCCAGAAGGTGGAAACGAAACGGAAGGCACGTAGCAACTAGTAAAAGAAAAATACCAAATAAAATACTGGAAAAAATACCACAGGTAGTGCTGAGGTATTTTGTACCCCAAATGGGTACGGACTGCGGACACAGGCAACGAACGCAAGGGGCGGGGAAACTTCCCGCGACAATCAAGCAAATGATTGTTGAAAACAAGAACAAAAAGGCACGAAAATAAGAAAAATACCACGAAAATACAATACGCTGGAAAAACACAAATGTGGTTAAAAGCGCTGTATGGAAAAATAATAAATAAATGGTCACGAAAAACAACAAAAATTATTTATATATTTAAATATGGAGATGTGGTGGAAGTATAATTGTGATTATATGTAGGTGTGTATATGTGTGTGTGTATGTCTATGTATGTGTGGACACTGGCTGGAGGTAGCCTATACACCGACACTTGAGCTGGGAGTTGCTCTCAAATACACACACTAAATATATCACTTGAAACAAAAAAAGAAAAGGGTAGGGTATGTCGAGTGCGACTACCGCTGCCCTGCCAATCTATTACTTCACTCGTAGAAGTACTTATGCACGCGGTTAAGCATGCACAACAGTATGTACGTATGTATGTATGTGCTTGCACTGCGCTGCCAACGTCTAAGCAAGCGAAATGCACGTATATTTGTATGTAACACAAATGAGAGCGAGAGCAAGTGCGGACAAACAGCGAATGCACAAGAGTGCGTGTGTGTGTGTTGAGAGAGCGCGAGAGCAAGCGCGGCTGCAAGCCGGTGCGCTTGCGGACAAAAAGAGAGTGCACCGAAATATGTGTGTATGTATGTATGTCGGCAATTACCGCGACATACAAACGTACAAGAAATAACGGACAAGAATTAAGAAAAACGAAATTCTGGTACACAACTTGATTTAAGTTAAATAATTCGTATGATTATATATGTATGGAGTATACAATATATAATCCTCGCACTTTAAAAAAATGATTCTCTTTGGATAATTTACACTTGTCACTACACTTGCACTTGCAAAAAAAAGAAAAACACACATGCATACATACGTACGCGATTGGCGGAAAAAACAAATATAATTATTTATTATAAAAGTAATTAGGCAAAAAACCATGGAAAAGGTCGTCCGAAGAACAAAGAAGGCAATTGGCAAAAGCTATGGGAAAAACTTTTGCGCAATATGGCGGAATTGGAGGGGCGGACGACCGTGGTAGAAGGAATAGAAAAGCAAAAACTAGTGGCACTTATCTGCGGATGTAAAAACTGGAGCGATGAAGATTTATCCGGCTCGAAGGACCAATGTTTGTGGGGCGCTGAAAAGTGTCCAAAATGTTTTGCTTCCCGAAAATAAGAACACTCGCTTTTTATCACTATATATATGTATTTGGTTTATTGAAAACTTATCGGGTTGTTATGTCGCACAGAAAGGGGTGATTGTAACGATTTGAACTAGACGTCGTTTGCTACTAACTAATAGGAAAAAGCCGACGGCATTTCGGCGATCTATGCTGAGCGCGGCTCAGCGGTGGTGAGTTGTGGGAGAGAGAAGCTGAGAGCACTGGAGCTTGAGTGCATTCTTACGCACTGAGCGCATTGCTAGTGAGCGAAAAAGCTTTGAGTGCTTTTCGGTCGGCGAAGCGGAGGTGTGCCTCTCACTTAGCAATGCGCTCGCATCAACAAAACCCAAAACCCAAAATACTTGGTTCGTCCTTCGAAACGACAAAACGTCGGTTTCTTTCACTTGAACGCAAGGTTTCAAGAAACGCAACATTAAAGGAAATGTATGTCAGTTTCATGAAAGAATATATAGAACTTGGTCATATGTCTCCCGTTGATTTTCCACCAGGACCACACTATTTTATACCTCATCAGTGCGTCCTGAGGCCTGATAGTGCCACCACCAAACTTGATAGTGCCACCACCAAAACGACTTCTAATTATTCTTTGAATGATATTCTAATGGTGGGGCCAACTATACAGAGGGAACTCTTCTCGTCGCTAATTCGCTTTCGACTTAGTCGGTTTGCCCTCACGGCAGATATTACTAAAATGTATAGACAAGTAAGCATGTCTCCAAAGGATCGGATGTTTCAACTTATTGTCTGGCGTGAAAATCCGTCAGAAAAGCTTCAAATTTACCAACTGAATACAGTTACTTATGGCACTGCGTCTGCTCCTTTTCTGGCCATACGAAGCCTTCACGAACTTGGTGTTCGCCATAAGGAAACACATCCTCTTGGAGCTAAAGTCATCTGCAATGACTTCTATGTCGATGACATGCTTACTGGAGCTGACGATGCTGATACGCTGAAGGAGATTTGTGTCCAAGTGTCAGATATCATAAGCTCCGGTGGTCTCCAATTGGCCAAATGGTACTCCAACCACCTTACTTTAATCAATGGGAATTAAACTGATAAAGTTCTCAGTTTCAACGACACAGATTCGACCAAAACATTGGGCATGCGGTGGACGCCAAAATCTGATATATTTCGATATCATTTGGATTCCAGCTTCACCGATCTTAGCCCAACAAAACGCAACGTTTTGTCTGTGACAGCTCGTATGTTCGACCCACTTGGCTTGCTGAGCCCCATCAGTATTAAAGCCAGAATCTTACTGCAAGAGCTCTGGCAAAATCATCTAGCATGGGACGAAACTATCCCTATGCAGATGCATACGAGATGGGAGAGATTTAAAGAAAATCTACTAAACCTTGATAAAGTATCCATCCCACGATACACCACAGAGCAGTGTGAGTGGCCTAAGAATCCTCATTTTTCATTGTCAACCGATTTAAAAACAGTGAAACAAAAAATCAGCTCAGGTTTGTTTAACTACCAACCCTGATTTTCTGTCATCTATACTGGCTCGCTTTTCTTCGTACAAAAAGTTGGTTCGAGTGATTGCCTATTTGTATAAATTTATTTGCTGGCCAAAAACTAAAAACTGTTCTTCAGCACTTAGTAAACAGGAGTTGTATTTTGCCTCGTTAAAGTTATTTGAATTGGTTCAGCGGTCCGAATTCAACTTGGAATTTAAAAACTAAAAGCAATCAATCAAATTCAATCTCTCGCTCCATTTATTCAGAAAATCTCTGAGCCAGGAAAATCTCTTTCGTTGATCCGCGTAGGTGGCAGACTATTAAATGCACCGCTTGACGACGATGTCAAAAAATTCGCCCTTGGTCAGACTGTATTTAAGAGACTTGCATCAGACCAACTGTCATGCTGGTGTTAAAACTATGATTTCGCTCTTAAGGCAAAGAATTTGGCTGATTAATGCTTGAAGAGAATGCACACAAATAGTTTGTGGTTGCATTCTTTGTTTTCGATACAAGCCAAAACTAATGGGACAAGTAATGGGGCAGTTACCTATTGATCGCTTGATTGCTTCACGTCCATTTCACATTTGTGGTCGTTGATTTTGCGGACCCATAAATGTTTCCTTGAGAATTCGGGGACGACCTCCTTTAAAATGTATATAGCAGTATTTGTGTGTTTTGCATCAAAGGCTGTTCATCTAGAACTGGTTGCTGACTTGTCCATTAATTGTTTTTATTAACCCTAAAAGCTTCATCGCAAGGCGTGGCGTTCCACTTCGGATGTATTCGGACAACACCACCAACTTCGTCGGGACAAACAACCTACTCAAGGAGCTACAGATGGAGTTCTCGAAGCAGCAGGAGAAACTGCAGTTGTTCGCGTCGGAGATGGGGATGGAATGGCACTTCATCCCTCCTCGAGCCCCACATTTCGTCCGGCAAATGGCCAACGCGTCACTGACGGAAAGCGAGGTCAGAGCTCATCTGGCAGATGTCGAGGCCATCCTCAACTCGCGGCCTCTCATTCCACTCAGCTCCGATCCCAACGATGGCGAGGCTCTAACGCCGGGCCATCTTCTAATCGGGCAAGCCATACGTTCGCTGCCGCAAGGATCCGTGCCAGACAGGCCCAAAAAGAGCTGACGTATTTGCGACGATGGCAAATGTTATCCACGCTCAGACAGCGGTTTTGGCTCGCGTGGTCGAAGGACTACATCCACAACCTCCAAATCCGCACCAAATGGAAGTCTCCACAGCCCGGCGGAGGTCGGATGCCTCGTCCTGGTTCACGAGGACAACACGCCACCTCAGCGGTGGATAACTGGAAGGGTCGCAGGCGTAACCCGAGGAACAGACGGCCAAATACGGGTGGCCGAAATTAGAACGGGCACTGGCACATTCAAGCGCCCAATCCATAAATTAGCACGGTTGCCAGTGATTTGAAATCCCACGTCGGGTATTCCAAGGTGGCCGGTGTTAAATCAAGCGCCTTGTCCCACTGTAAGCCTGCTCAGCCTAACTGAGCAGTTACATTTAGACTCAATCTTGCGCTCTTCTTTTGCTATAGTTGTTACAGTTTAGTTATAAGCTTTCGCTCAACTTTTGTTTTCCTTTAACTACTAATGTCGGAATAACCGGCAAACAATAAATATTTTTCGATTTTCGTAATTTTACACAAAGAATAGATAAGATTGTTGTTGTAAAACGACGAAAATGAAACGATAAAGACAAACGGCAAGAGTGATGACGCGCTGATATGTTCTCTATTTCAATTGTCTAATTCTATGCTAAGCTACATTAAGCCTAACTTAACTAGAGCGACGAAGCGAGGCGAATTCGCTCAGAGAGCAACAAACAAAAGCTTTATTGCGCTCTCGCTTCGCCCTAATTCTTATAACTTCATTTGATACTTCACTAATATCAATCAAATGCGCCAACAACAGCTAATGATAAATGTATTTTAAGAAAAAGAGTAGTTCATACTCTCAAAAAACCTTAAGTATTAAAGTCAGCAGAAGTGAGAAAAAAGCCATATCTGGACGAAACTTCAACAAATGCAGGCACAACAACAACAAGAAGAACACTAACAACAGATACAATAACAACATCAGCCGAAGAAAAGAGTAAAAGAAAAGATGATTAATTTACGAAATCATCGGTCCATCCACTCCGTCTTCATTTTGACTCGTTGCATATGACCTTTGTCCGCACAGATTGTTTCACAATGGCAGCCGAAACTTAATTTGATTAACTCTGAGTAGGTCTCATCGAGCATTGTCTTTCCGGCTCTCATCAGAAATACCAACCAACTTTCGCATTACCACTCCCAGTGGATAATGTTGTGGCCGGGCTGCTCATCAGCCAACGACGACTTGCTGCCTGCCACAGATATATGTGTATGCGACTTTTAAGTGTTTCACTGAGTTGGTATTTTATTTTATTTTAGTTTATTGGTCGTGCGCAAGGAAATAAACCGGATGAGCGCTGAGTGTTTATGGCGTTCGTAAATCGGCATTAATGTGTGCTTAAATGATGTGCTCTGTGACGATAAATCCGCAATGAACACAATAACAATGCCAATTGAAAAATATTCAATTTAATTAAATTTTTGAAACTTCCGTAGGACAACTGCGTGCCAACACTAAAGAAATTCTCCAGGGAAATCGCTTAGCACTGGTTACGAATATTAGCGGGACCTTTCGATACAAAACAAATGTTGCATAGATGAAGTAGAATTATTTACTAAGCTGATATGCACCAGGAACCATTGACTTCAATATAAACAAGAAGAAAAGCTCAGACTACTATAATATACCCCTACTGTCTCGTAATCAATTATTAAAATATACCAAATGAATATATATTATTATTAGATTAAATTAAATCTGACGAAATCCGTCATATTATGGATCAGCGCAGTAGAGTTGAGCTGTCGAACCGCTGATCGTTGCCACTTCTTGTTATCGTTGTGGATGTTGCGCCATGCGCTGCTGAGGCTGCGCGTTTCTGATGCCGAGACTCGTTGCTACGATTTGGTGCTATGTGTTGCTGAGCCTGCGAAACTCGTCGTCGATCTCCGTCGCTTCTTAGACTGACGTTGCTGTTTCTGTCGCCTCCGATAGTGCTACTGCACTATAGCCGAGATAGGATCAATAGCCAAAACCCATAAATCAGTTGCTCATTGAGTCTTTTCGTAAAGAGTTTGAAAAAGACACTTATTTGCTGACAACGAGAAACGGTCAACAGTTATTTGCGAGCTCTGAATAAAAATTGAGCTTAATCACAAAGGTAATGTTAATGTTATGATGAAACAATTGTGTGAATTATACTAATTAAATTGAAGATTGATTTCAGAGCTATTCATCGAACTGTAATCTGTTAGATCAGATGCTTACCAAGCTTGATGCGACGCTTCCTGAAGTGTTTTGCAAAACTTTCAACTCTATCGGATTAATGTTGGTGTCGGGATGCAGGCCAGCGGCTGCGAAAGCCGCCCTGATGACAGGATGATGTACCGCTGAATGCCCATGGTGCCCTGCATCTAGAGTATGATTTCGTTTCTTCCAAATTATTGAGTAAATTATTCCAAAGGTATCTGAGTTATTTTATATTTTATTTAAACTTCATTTCGAGTTGTCATTGAATCTAGATCTAAATGACAACTGATATGAAGTTTAAATAATATTGAAAAATAACTCAGATACCTTTGCAAACATAATCTTAGTAAGGTTATCTAGCAGATTGTAGTCTAGAGAGTGCAGAGCTCAGATTCAGTTCAAATAAAACTACTTAAGTAAAATGCTCCTCAATTTCTCAAGTATGTCGATTGTAAACATTTTTGTAAATATTTTTTAAATATTTTATTTTTTATTTATAGTTCTTCCCGGACAAACATCATCCAGTTGAATCGAACCCTAATCCGAATCCGAATCGAATGACTAAAGATAATAGTCGCCCATAAGAAGAATGAACTGAAGATTTGCTGCTGTCATAAATGACTATGAGCATCGTCGATTAGAAGAATGTACTGAAGATGACTATTCGTTTCTTACTTCCGTCGAACTGGGGTTACACTATAAATCAGCATTTCGGCTATGATGGCGATTGCAAACGCTTTCAGCTCTCGTGGAGATCGGTGTTAGTGTCGGAATTCAGGCTGCGAAAGCCGCCCTGATGACAGGATGATGTACCGCTGAATGCCCATGGTGCCCTGCATCTAGAGTATGATTTCGTTTCTTCCAAATTATTGAGTAAATTATTCCAAAGGTATCTGAGCGGTTTTATAATTTTATTTAAACTTCATTTCGAGTTGTCATTGAATGCTAGCTCTAAATGACAACTGATAAGAAGTTTAAATAATATTGAAAAATAACTCAGATACCTTTGGCAAACATAATCTTAGTAAGGTTATCTAGCAGATTGTAGTCTAGAGATGCAGAGCTCAGATTCAGTTCAAATAAAACTACTTAAGTATAATGCTCCTCAATTTCTCAAGTATGTCGATTGTAAACATTTTTGTAAATATTTTTTAAATATTTTATTTTTTAGTTTTATAGTTCTTCCCTTCAAACATCATCCAGTTGAATCGAACCCTAATCCGAATCCGAATCGAATGACTAAAGATAATAGTCGCCCATAAGAAGAATGAACTGAAGATGTTGCTGCTGTCATAAATGACTATGAGCATCGTCGATTAGAAGAATGTACTGAAGATGACTATTCGTTTCTTACTTCCGTCGAACTGGGGTTACACTATAAATCAGCATTTCGGCTATGATGGCGATTGCAAACGCTTTCAGTCTCGTGGATCGGTGTTAGTGTCGGAATTCAGGCTGCGAAAGCCGCCCTGATCACTCGATGATGTACCGTGAATGCCCATGGTGCCCTGCATCTGGAGTAGGATTTCGTTTCCTCTAAATTATTGAGGTAATTATTCCAAAGGTATCTGAGTTATTGTACATTATTATTTAAGCTTCATTTCGAGTTGTCATTGAATCTAGATCTAAATTACAACTCGATATGAAGTTTAAATAATATTGTAAAATAACTCAGATACCTTTGCAAACATAATCTTAGTAAGGTTATCTAGACGATTGTATAGTCTAGAGAGTCCAGAGCTCAGAGTCAGTTCAAATAAACTATTTAACTAAAATGCTCGTCAATTTCTCAAGTATGTCGGTTGTGAACATTTTTGTAAATATTTTTTGAAATATTTTATTTTGTTTATTTATAGTTTTTCCCGGACAAGCATCATCCAGTTGAATCGAACCCTAATCCGAATCAGCATCAATAGAACCAATAAATTGGTTTCTCATGGAGTCTTTTCGTAAAGAGTCGGGAAAAGACACTTATTTGCAGACAACGAGAAACGGTCAACAGTTATTTGCGAGCTCTGATTTTGATTTGAATAGAAATTGAGCTTAATCAGAAAGGTAATGGTATGATGAAACAACAAACAATTGTGTGAATTATACTAATGAAATTGAAGATTGATTTCAGAGCTATTCTTCGAGCTGTAATCTGTTAGATCAGATGCTTACCAAGCCTGTGCCGTCGCGCTTTTAATTCTAGCCCAAGCCTCATCAGAGCTCTGGGAGAATGGTCAGCTTTTAAATCGCGTATAAGTTTTCTTAAAATTTTGTGAACTCCAGATGGTAGATTTGGCATTGTTCTTAACAAGAATTGGCAAGCATCGAAAATAGCATCAAACACACCTGCCCTTTACAAGAGTAAATAGCGTCTCCAATTTTTTCTATGTTGTGTATTATGTCCATTGTATTAGTTTAGGTATTAGGTTTTTATTTTAGAATAATTATTTTCAACGCAAAAAATTTAAAAACTATAATAATTTCTATGAATGTGTGAATGAATGTGAATGTTTTTCTAGAATAAACAATCGTCTATATAACCTTACTAAGATTGTGTTTGCAAAGGTATCTGAGTTATTTTACAATATTATTTAAACTTCATTTCGAGTTGTCATTGAATTTGATAGATCTAGGTGTGTTTATACCCGCTACCCATAGGGTAGAAGGGTATTATAACTTCTTCCTGTTACAGGAAATGTATGTAACAGGTAGAAGGAGGCATCTCCGACCCTATAAAGTATATATATTCTTGATCAGCGTCAACAGCCGAGACGATCTAGCCATGTCCGTCTGTCCGTCTGTATGAAAACCTAGATCTCAGAGACTTTAAGAGATAGAGCTATATTTTCGCTATATTTTCGACAGCATTTGTTATGATTGCACGCAGATCAAGTTTGTTTCAAATTTTTGCCACGCCTACTTCCGCCCCCGCAAATCATAAAAATCGAATAACAAGCGTGATTTTAAAGCTAAAGTTACGAATTTTGGTATATACAATAATAATTATAGTAGTTATGATTCCTGAAAATTTGGTTGCGATCAGATAAAAATTGTCGAAGTTATTAAAGAAATACTTTTGTATGGGCAAAAACGCCTATTTACTAAGGGTCTTAGTTGCTTTGGCTGACAATCTGGTATATTGAGCCGTCTTTGGTATATTTTGAATGCGGTACTATATCGATATACCACATATACCACTTGGTATATTTTTAGTATTTTTTGAAGTATATTCGTTATATTTTGAGAATAATACCGCAAAATATATTGCTTTTATTCAAATTGGGTATCGGGTATCTCACAGTCGAGTACACTCGACTGTAGCTTTCTTTACTTGTTTTATATTATTATTATATTATTTTATTATAACTTTGTGCCGTCAGGAAATGTATGTAACAGGTAGAAGGAGGCATCTCCGACCCTCTAAAGTATATATTCATACATATTATTATCTCATATAACTTGTTTTTATTTTATGTCATAGCTTCGCTGAGATTGGTCATAGAAATTCTTTCCATGACTGTCTCTTCTTTGAGTGTAATTGAATTATGAGTAACAACAAATTTAGCAATTAATTTTGAAATAATATGTTGCAAATGGTAAATAATTAAAATAAACACAAACAAATTGAATGCTGAAATTCAGGGAATATATTCATATCGGTTGTCTACAATATAGCTGACTAATTTCGACAATAATTTATCGTTTCATTAATATCTTAAATTGAGTGTTAAAGAACTCTTTACCATCTTCTGTTTGAAGATTTTTGGGGAATCCTCTCCCTGATTGAAATATTTTCTCCATGGCCTCAGCAACGTCTTTTGCATTTTTAGACTTTATTGCTTCCCCATCCAAATTTTTTGAGAATGTATCTATCACTGTTAGCATGTAGCGATACCCATTGTTTGAGTGTGCATACTTCCCCATTTCAACCAAGTCAGCTTACCATAATTCGTTTATTCCTTTGTTATGACTCTACGTCTAAGAAAATGCTTACGTGAAGGAGCATGTATTTCATTAATTACTCCCCGTCTAGACATATTTATTACTTTCGAATATGAGAGCGTACAATTTTATCAAGAATATCTGATGTAGTTTTCTCAGTCTTGATTATTCGCTGATCAACTGTACACAATTTATCGGATAATAATCTCTCATTGCTTTCTTGATGATTTGAAATCATTGATGTTAGAAAATTTCTCAGATCGTTTACAACTTGATCCACATATTCTTTGATGACCAAATCGGCATTCTCAATTGGTAAGCGACCATTTTTACATGTCTTCCTTGCATATTGTAACTTATTTTCCTGGTATTTTCATTTACATAACGCCTGCTTATCATTTACATAACGTCCAAACTTGTCAACAGACATAATGATTATAAGCTCATTTCAATATTAACAATCAATTATAAACGAATTTAGTATATAATTTGAGCCTCTCTCAATTCTTCAATTATTGACGTAATTTCATTAGTGTGATTCGTATTTCCAGGAGTTTGAGAGGCAATTAAGAGTTGTAATCATTCAACCAACTCATTTGGATCGTCCCAATATACATAATTGGGTTTATTTGTCGCGAGTGTCATGAATCCAGTCCCAGAAACAATTGATTTTGAGATTTTAGGTGTAGACTTAGCAGTGGGTGATTTTGTTAAGAGTGGTTTAATAATGTTTGTTTATTTCTTTGCCTTGTTCCACTTGCATTTTTGTATGACCCATACGTCTTATCCAAAAATCTTCCCGTGTGTAGTGGTCGCTTGGACCGCCAACATTTATTGGATGGGCCTAAAAGTAGGCAAAAGTTTTTGCCAAGTGGAAAAAAACAAAACTCCAGCACCACGGCACTATGTGTGTATTTATTTATGTATATGTTTATTGTCCTAGTTAATTTATATTATTTTATTTGTTTAGTTGTAGAAAATTATTTTTGTATCCTGAGAAAATGGTACTAAATGTATTGTTATGTTTTGTATTGAGAAGTGGAGCTTTACTATCCATGAGTCTGAAAGCTCCAATAATAGCGCCATCTATTGGTGGACTACGATACTTGCAAGCATTAATTACTAGATCAGCTGATCGTGTTAAGTCCAAACCAAAATAGACAAGCGATTTCCTTTTGAGTAGGATTATTTGTCAAAATTCCGAAAAAGGTTTTTGTTGTTGGTTTTGTTAGCAAGAAAATTGTTGGCAGGTTATGTGCAGAACTTGATTGTAAAAATAGTGGAAAAGTGCATGTGCTTTAAGAAAAATATACATCAGTGAAGGGGTTGGTGTAGTCAGATGCATATAACTTACTTGTGAGTATACAAAGATACTTAAATGTATAATTGCACCTTGCCGTCCACTTGTAGCTGGTTGTCCACTACAGGAATTTGCCAACTGGCGTAATTAAACCAAGTGCCGTTTTCCAGAATAGGGTAAATATTTGTTATATTTATTTTTAGATTCGGCACCCAGTGTATACATTGTAATAACCCAGTCACAATTAATATAAACGCCGTAATAATTCATATGAACGCCATATTAAGTTATAAAAACGCCGTAATAATTTATAATAATCCAATATCCAAATTTGAATGTGGTCGAATTTTAAATTCGTTATACTGAAAATTCACCACACACAAGGGAGGGATTAACGGCCATCCACTCAAAGCTCGCCGTCACAGCTTTGCTGGCCACATCAGCTGTTGGTACGCCACGAGCAGATGATCTGCTGTATCGGATGAAGGAAAACTGTAACGAATCACTAAGGAGGTATTCGTCTGGTGCTGGTGGAAGGTTTACTAGTGTGGCGTACGCGCTGGCTTCTCCGGGCTTTGCTCAGATAGCATGGGGTTCAAGGAAAGGGCCAACTAATAGGACGCACCACTTATAACAATAATACATTTAAAATTCGCGTACATATGGGAAGACAGAGAAGAAGGAGTGTAATTAAAAACAATAGTGAAAGAGAAGAGAAAGGGAAGGAGAGGAAGGTAGGTTAACAAAGAAGACGGAGCCACTCTCTCATGCAACACAGCTGTTATTGTGTGCAGACGCCCACCCTACCATGATCCTGCATTCATTGCCAAAAACTAAAAGTTGGCAGGATCCCTAAAAGACAGTGGTTCGGCTAACCTACTCCTGCTTGGTTAGGCATGGTTCCAAATAAAAATAGGCAATTAAGCGGACATACTTAATTTATTAACATATAAGAAAAGCGATTTGAATTTTAACATTACAAACGAAATGACAAGAAAAATAAATAGATAAATAAATTAACGGACAAGCATAGTAAGTGTGTATGAGGCAGAATTAATTAAATAAGGCCAAAAAGGAAAAATAAATAAATAAATACTAAAAATAATTAACCTATAAATATAAAATATGTTCTAGCATAATTATAATATAAATAATTATTTTAGCATTTAAATGTTGATTAAATTAAGAGAAGGAAAAGAATTAGCTAAAATGAACTAGTTTTGGTTCATTTAGAAATGCAATGTTAGACCATCACACCGAATATAGGCAAACACTAGATGCAAATAAAAATGAGGATCAGCTGATGGCTGTCACTCAATGAAATGTTTTGCTATTGCCAGTCTCGCAAGGTCATTGACCGCTGGGACTGCAGACAGCTGTAGCAGCGCTATGGTCAGATGGACCACCAGCAAAAGGGAAGCTTTAGCTCTAGCTCATAGATTATTAATTAGTTAGAGTGAAACAGACTTACATACATTAGAGACTCCCACGCAGAAAGATCTTTCCTTGTGTTGGTGCCTGTCTGTGGTGTATCTGTGGGGAATAATAATAATTGCGAGCTTTTGCGCCTGCATGTAAGCTGCTTGCTATGACCGGTAGCGTCGATCAAAACAAACATGCATACATACAAATGTATGCAAGTATGGTTTTACATGCTTTTCAGGCAATACAAAAACATTAATTTTATAACTAAATTCAATTTTACAAAGATATTTTGCCTATAGGTGTTGCCTTACATGCCTTCTTAAATGATTGCCATTTCTATTTTATACAATAGTACAGTGGTACTTGTATTATGAAGGACCCAGAAAAGTTGTTGGTTCAACTTTCTCGCCACATCATATTACACTTACAACATTGATGGACTATCACTTATAGATGCATAGTCGAACAACATAATGTAAATTAACAATGATAAACAACCAAACAAAAAAACATAAGCTGTTAGTCAGCCGTTCGTCTTCCTCCTGGGTGACGCAGATACTCGGCCTCGATGCCACCACAAGTGCGGAGCAAATAGCCAACGGAGATCGCAAGGCTGCCGGACGCAGGTGTTTTGCAGTAGAAACACAACCTGCTGGGAAGCAATTCTCCTGTGCTCAATGAGCGTCTGCAGCTAGCAACAGCTCATCTGTTTGCGTTGCCCAGACAGCTGATGTGTCCAGCACAGCTGCGACTTGGAGCTTTTGGTGGTTGGCCGTTAATCAAGCAGTTGTGTGTTTTGACGTTTCATTTTAAATTAATTTAAAATTCTACCACTGGGTTATTATAATTTACACACTGGGTTATTATATACATTATGACTGGGTCATTATATTCAGCTTTATACCGGGTGTTATATAAATTAATACTGGGTTTTATATAAATTATAACTGGGTGCCGAATCTAAAAATATATAGACAAAACTAAACTTAGAACAACAAAAACTAAATATACGTATAACAAATATTTACCCTAATCTGGAAAACGGCACTTGGTTTATTTACGCCAGTTGGCAAATTCCTCTAGTGGACAAACAGCTACAAGTGGACGGCAAGGTGCACTTTTGTAAAAAAAAGATGACCAGATTAACGACTCAGTATAACAATTATACAATGAAGTATCTTTGTATACTCACAAGTACGTTTTAAGCATCTTACTACACCAACCACTTCACTGATGTACTTTTTTTCTATTAAAGCACATGCACTTTTCCACTATTTTTTTACTTAGGTTCTGCACAAAACCTGCTAACCATTTTTCTTCCAGCCAAAACCAACAACAAAAACCTTTTTTCGGAAATTTGACAATTAATCCTACTCAAAAAGGTAATCGCTTGTATCGTGGTCCACCAATAGATGGCGCTATTTTTGGAGCTTTCAGTCTCATTTGTAAATAAAGCTCCGCTTCTCAGAACAAAACATGACAAGACATTGAGTACCATTTTCTCAGACTACAAAACAAATTAAATAATACAAATTAACTAGGACAATAAACATATAAATAAATAATATAATAAATAATAGGAATAATTATGTATGAGTGCAGAAAAAGAAGAAAAAAAATTTTGCATACTTTTAGGCTTAGTCAATTTCAACTACGACAAGCGGCCTATTACACATCCCCTGGCAAAATCACACTTAGTCGTTGTAACGACAAAGTGGGATACCCGCTTGGAGGTAGCTTAATAGTCATTATGCGAAGACAAGCGCTTATTGCTTAATGTCCTTCGCATGGAATTTGCCTATGAACTTGCCTTGTAAATCCTCCAACTCATAATATGCGGAACCTAACTTGCGTCTGACTCGCGATTTTACAAACGTTGGAGCTAATTTAGCACTGAAACCTTTCACAAAATTGCTTTGTTGGAAGTTCCGTCTATACACTTCCTGCCCTACAGTGTAGTTGACTTCTCGACTACGTGTATTATAAACTTTTCGTTGCGTATCTGCTGTTGTAGTATACCACTCCTTGCAGCCGCACGAATAAGTTCAATTGAGTCGTCTCTACTAAATTGAGTAGTTCTGTCTTCCAATTGATCCAAGCTTCTCAGAAGCGCATAAGTTTTCCCATTGGTAACCATATGTTGCCCAAAGGTCACTCTATACGGACTTGATCGCACGGCCGAATGTGTCGCGGATCGAAGCGCACAAGCAATAAAGCTCAGCGACTCATCCCAATCTGTCTGATCAGACTTAATATACGCCTTAATAGCAGCAAGCACTGATCGATTGACACGCTCTGAAGCATTCGTTTGCGGCGCGTAAACAGCCGTATAACGATGGTGTACCTCGTATTTTTGGAGCAATTCATTGAATTTATCCGACTTGAATTGAACTCCATTATCAGATACAACCACTTCTGGGACACCGAAACAATGAAATATGTTCTCTTCTAAGAACCGCACTACAGCCTCCGCTGTAAATTTTTTACGGGGTGCAAAATGGATACTTAGACAGATGATCTACCACAACAAAATGCCAATATGGCCAGAACGACTACGCGGATAAGGCCCTAAAAAGTCCACATATAGTTTTTGAAAAATTCTACAAGTTTCTTCATTATGGCTTAAAGGCGGTCGCAATGGCTGATTTGAATGCTTTGTGACTTTGCAGATATCACAATTGCTGACAAAAGCTTTTATGTCACTTAGCATATTCGGCCAATAGTAAAATCGCCTCGCACGTTCTAAGGTTTTGGTGATTCCATTATGTGCGGAGAGTGGAGAAGTATGACATTCTCTTAGCACCTCAGCGATGAGATCTTTTGAATCCAAACTTTCCAACATAAGTCATCAGCAACTTGTTCTGCCGACACATGTTCGGAACGGCGGTAAATGATTTGGTCTACTATCTTTAAGTCAGGCATTTGAGATAGCTGGGCCTTAACTTTCTCTTTTAGCTCTACATACTCTGCCGACTTGAAATGGATTGAGGTAGTATCTACTACCTTATCAACACTTAGCGAAGATAAGTCCTCGGTGTAAGTGCGAGAAAGAGCATCAGGTACAATGTTCTGACTGCCTTTCCTATGCACGATCTTAAACGAGAAGGCTTGCAACTTAAGTGCCCACCTTGCCAACCTCGAGCTTAAATCAGCTTGCGACATTAACCATTTTAATGATGCATGGTCGGTGTGGATCGAAAACTCGTGACCCTCTACATACGCACGAAATTTCTTTACGCACATTACAGCTGCTAAACACTCCTTCTCCGTAACCGAATAGTTGCGTTGGCACTTATTCAATTTTCGTGACATAAACGCAATTGGTACATCATTACTTTCGCTATCTTTTTGCATCAGCACCCTCCAACACCTGTGTGACTTGCATCACAATGGATTGCAAAGGGTTTGGAGAAATCTGGACTATGCAGCACTGGTGCTTTACACATCAGATCTTTAAGTAATTCAAATGCCTTCTGCGCTTCATCCGACCACACAAACTTGCGCTTCTGCTTTAACGTATCAGATATCGGAGCCGCAATACCAGCATAGTTATGAATAAACTTGTGATACCAGCCTGTTGTTCCCAAAAATCGTCGCACTTGCTTTATCGATTTCGGCACGGGAAACTCTTGGATGGCTGTTACCTTGTCAGGGTCAGTCTGTATCGTACCTTGACCTATGACATGCCCCAAGTACTTCACCTCTCGCAAGCAAAATTTGCTCTTCTCAACATTGATGGTGAGACCTGCCAGTGTTAGACGATCTGCAAGTTGTTTAAGGACCACTAAATGCTTTTCAAACGTGTCGGAAATTACCAACAAGTCATCCAAATATACGAAAATTTCATTTCGCAATACCGGTGGAATGACTTTGTCCATAAGTTTGGTCATTGTTTGTGGCGCATTAGTAAGGCCGAAGGGCATGACCGTATATTGGTATAATGGTCTACCGGGGACAGTAAACGCCGTCTTCTGTCGTGCATTGGGTGACAATGGAATTTGCCAGTACGCATCTTTCAAGTCAATGCTTGATATGAATTCAGCTTTTGGCAATCGACTTAATATTCCATCTATTAACGGCATCGGATAAGCGTTCTTAATGGTCACCTCATTCACTTTACGACTATCCAAGCAAAGACGAACTTTCCCAGGTTTTGAACCAACACCACGGGTGCCGACCAAGGGCTATCGGACTCTTCAACTACTCCTAACGCTAACATTCGATCGAGTTCGTGGTACATCAACTTTTCCACCGCTGGTGACACTGCATAATGCCGCTGCTTTATGGGTTTGCAGTCCGTCACCTCAATATCATGTGTTAGCCAATTGGTCTTTCCTAACCCCTTTTCTGCAAATGAAGGGAACTGGTTGATAACAGTGATAAGTTCCGTCTTTTGCGCAGATGTCAACTCGAGTTGCTGCGGATCATTAAATGTAATTGAGGCAATGCTGTTAGTGTGAGCCTGGTGCATCAAAAACATTGGCAATAGCTCGAAATCTCTCCAAAACTCAATACCTAAATACAAGTCTTGCGACAAAGTCGGTACGATATAAAATCGTTGTGAATGTGTCTTGCCCTTAAACTGGACAGGAATAACCAACTTGCCACAAATTCGTTGCCTATTTCCATCAGCAGTTTTACAGCTGATGACAACCGCGTATATTCGGTATTATTAGTTAATATTTCTTCTGCTAACTTCCCACCAATGCAGTTAATACTAGCGCCAGTGTCCATTAACCCCGTTATCAATTTGCCTAGTATATTGACTTGGGCATAAGGACGAAGATCATCCGCGATGTCTACTATTGACGCTAACAAAGCTCTTTTTCCTCATTTTAATTCGTATATAGTTCCCTTCCTCTGCTTATTACGAATACAAGAACTACAAACATTATCTAAATCTGAAATATTGGATCTAGCCGGGTTTACTTCAACTTCTGGTATTATTTTCGATACATTTATATCTTCTTTACTCCGTGTTGGTACCCTTCGAGACTAGTTTGCGTGCACTTGTCAATGGTGCACGCCCATACGGGTTTTTGGAATTGCACACTTCGTGCAACTGGGTCGATACGTGTCACGCTTACCACAACCGTAACAAAAGACTTTACGTTCTGCTACACAATCTTGGTATCGATGTCCACTCTTCCCACAATTCCAACAAGAAAGTGTTAGAGCATCCACCTCCAGATTCTCTGGCTCTTCAACATCATCCTCTTCATCCATTGTGGCTTGCACCGTGACTTCACTTACATGCCGTCTCGGTAAGCCTCTTGGAATTGATGATGGCATTGAAATGGTTTTAAAACCTCTCTCGCGTACGAACAGTGTGACGCAACTGCTCAACGCTGAATATTGGCACATACAATAATTCGTGCTGAATATCCGAGAGCAAATTGGCTCGCAAGACCTCCAGTATGGACTGCTCACTCATTGGGCTGTTCAAACGATCTACTAATGCTACAATGGCTTCGTAGAACTGATCGAACGATTCGTTGGCTTTCTGCTTTCGTTGCGAAATAGCTGTTCGAATCTCCAAATCAGTTCTGCCATCTGTAAACTGATTTTTCAATGCCTTGCATAAGTCTGGCCAACGAACTTCTGTCACACTTTTGTGGTACCTCCAGAAAAATTCTCTCCCTCTACCCTCAAACAAGTTACTCGCATATTTGGCTAGCAACTCAAAGTCTCCGTCAAGGGTTTTCCGAGTCAATGCTTCTACGCGATAAAGAAAATCTTCTATCGACATAGACGAATGACCAGAGTATCGCAGCTTCCAATTAGCAATAATCTGGCTAATTCTGTCGGGTCGCAGACTATTACTCAGCTGAGAACCCAATGGCGAAGAGTTGGCACCAACTTGCGGCGCTCTCGGATTTACCAACGGATTCGTATCTAGCCGATTTGGTAATCCAAACAACTCCTGAAAGCTTTGATGCTGTGGACTTGTTGGAGAAGGTCTAGGAATAGATTGGATTGGTTCAGAGTTGACAGCTAGCTGTTGCTGAACTAATCTCTGAAAACCATTTTCCAGCACCTGCGATAGTATCTGCGTCTGCTGCACTAATGCTGCTGATATCGCAGCCGCAATGGTCTGTTGTATTTCTTGGCCAACAGCACTTGCTGCTGGCTGAGCTATTGGACTCTGAACTACAACCGGTTGCGGAGCTTGTGGAATTGGAGTCGGCTGCCTTGGCTGCGAGCTGGACCTACTACCAATACCAGTAGAATTTCCTACATTGGCATTTGCCGATGCGACCGTCGCCGTGGCTTTCGCTTGCCCTCTAGTTCTCATAGTGGCACTTGAACTGGCTGCTTCCAATTCTTCAGCAAGATTCACAGAAGATCTTGTTAACACCGTTCGGCACACTGGACACAAATTCCTATTGTCAGTGCGAGTATTAAAGCAGGCGTGGTGAAAATAATGATTGCACGTTGTAGCTAACAATTGAGCAGGATGTTCGACCTCCTGAGTGCAAACACAACAAATGGTTTCACCTTGAATTATGGGACCTGGCATGATATGTAAGACCTAATCTTCAGAATTTCTGCTAATGAAGGAAAAATTTTTCTACAAACAACTGTATAAATAAATAATAATAATGGGGAAAAAATAATATATAAATAAATAAAGATTTAAATAAATAAGGGAAAAATGAAATAAATAAATAAATAAACAAATACCAAATAATAATTAACACACAAAAATAACTGAACAATTAAATAGATAAATAAATAATAATACAAATGCAAATTTCAACAAAACTGATAATCAAACACGATTCATAAGATATTTGGGAAACCATGCAAAACTTCACAGAGTGTAAGTTAGCCTCCAGATTTTCCTATTAACCCACCTGAATGGATAGGACTAGTTGCTAGATAAGCATACCTTCAATTAGTATGACGAGAAAGCAGCTCTGAGCCACGATCCGTTTCAAACACTAATTGAAATGTGAATGCCCTAACAGCCACTAAATGGAAAGAAAAGAACTTGGGGAAAATATAAGCATTCATAAAGCTCCTGCATGTTAATAGTACCAACTTTAAGAGCAATTATTTCAAAACCAAGTATAGCGTAATAGCGCATGCAAACCATACTCGATCGATAATAGATCGCCTAATTAGTAATATTACATTGTAAACTTTTATGATTGATGAAGACGGACAATAAACAATACTAAACACATTAAGCTGACTTGCGCCACCACGGGACTATGCAACCCCAGTCAATGAATTTAGTTGTCAATTGCTGAATTAATTTTGTAGTACTAATTTATTTCCATCGTTTTCATTAGGTGTTTTGCTTACCGCAAGAAGCAGATCTGGTCCACGAACTTTTTCAAAGTAAGCTCTACACCTAAAGAAATACGACAGCATATAAATGACAGTAGACAGTTTGACCGTTTGAGTATAAAGCCATTTTGAAGCTATTATTTTCTAAAATGTCAACCAATACCGTCTTGGTTAAGTTCTTTTGTCCTGATTTTACGAGGTATTACTTTCTCGCTAATAAAATAGACACAAAGAGACTAACCTAGTACACAAATATGTATAAGGACACAAAAAGACTTGAATCACTAGATGTTATTGATTCTAGAGCATATATAATATTTTTAAAGGCCATGTTTAGATTCTATACAAAAACAGGCCCCACGTTGGGCGCCAAAATATATTATTAAATTATAATTATATCTGTAACGAATCACTAAGGAGGTATTCGTCTGGTGCTGGTGGAAGGTTTACTAGTGTGGCGTACGCGCTGGCTTCTCCGGGCTTTGCTCAGATAGCATGGGGTTCAAGGAAAGGGCCAACTAATAGGACGCACCACTTATAACAATAATACATTTAAAATTCGCGTACATATGGGAAGACAGAGAAGAAGGAGTGTAATTAAACAATAGTGAAAGAGAAGAGAAAGGGAAGGAGAGGAAGGTAGGTTAACAAAGAAGACGGAGCCACTCTCTCATGCAACACAGCTGTTATTGTGTGCAGACGCCCACCCTACCATGATCCTGCATTCATTGCCAAAAACTAAAAAGTTGGCAGGATCCCTAAAAGACAGTGGTTCGGCTAACCTACTCCTGCTTGATTAGGCATGGTTCCAAATAAAAATAGGCAATTAAGCGGACATACTTAATTTATTAACATATAAGAAAAGCGATTTGAATTTTAACATTACAAACGAAATGACAAGAAAAATAAATAGTTAAATAAATTAACGGACAAGCATAGTAAGTGTGTATGAGGCAGAATTAATTAAATAAGGCCAAAAAGGAAAAATAAATAAATAAATACTAAAAATAATTAACCTATAAATATAAAATATGTTCTAGCATAATTATAATATAAATAATTATTTTAGCATTTAAATGTTGATTAAATTAAGAGAAGGAAAAGAATTAGCTAAAATGAACTAGTTTTGGTTCATTTAGAAATGCAATGTTAGACCATCACACCGAATATAGGCAAACACTAGATGCAAATAAAAATGAGGATCAGCTGATGGCTGTCACTCAATGAAATGTTTTGCTATTGCCAGTCTCGCAAGGTCATTGACC
>NW_026869621.1:0-60695 GCF_023558535.2 Drosophila nasuta | reverse complement strand
AGTTTTTGGCAATGAATGCAGGATCATGGTAGGGTGGGCGTCTGCACACAATAACAGCTGTGTTGCAACAGAGAGTGGCTCCGTCTCCTTGGTTAACCTACCTTCCTCTCCTTCCCTTTCTCGTCTCTTTCGCCACGCTAATAAACCCAACACCAGCACCAGACGAATATTACACTAGTGATTCGTTACAAATACTTCTTAGTAAATGAACTGAATCTTTGATTAGTTGATGAAGGAAAAGAGGTTCTTGCCGAAATAATCCAACAAGAGCAATCTCAATTTTCTCACTCATTCAAACAGAATATAAAACTTACTGATAACTGAAATCTATCACTTGGTTTAGATCAACCTGAGGTTAATTCTAACATTCCAGAGTGATAAGATGACAAGTCGAATAAGCTTTAGAGACTACTAACTATGGTTAGTATTATATTGGCCAACTTGATTGATTATTGGTTAGGCTCCACGAAAATTAGCAGACTACCTACACTTCCGAATAATCAAACAGCTGACACACTGCACTACTAAAGATTTGGATGGCGGTTGAGGAAGGAAATGGGAATATGAAAAAGGTAACCGGAAGCGCGGGGATGCGATACCTAGATTCTGGATCGCTAATTGGTTGGACATTTTATTCTAACACAACTCCGGCTCAACGTTCGGGCACCATTTTATTAAATGTGTGAGGGTGCAATTTAAATTTATAATTTGCATTTGCAAATTCTGGCCATTTCACGATATGTAAACATATCCAGCTGACTAATATCGATTAATCGCATATTACATGTCACTTAGTCGAGTTAGCAGCCCTTGACAGTAAATTAGCATTCACACAAATAAATTACAGGGATTGATCGAATAGTTGAGATCAACTCTGTGTAAGCTCAATATTATCGAAGACACATTAGAAGAAGAAGAAATTTTCCTTTTCCGTTTCTGGTACCAAGGCGCGTGGACCATTTGGAAAAATTGATGTATAAAATTTATATATAAAATTCAGCAATCCAGCGCTGAATTGTATTAAAGTTAAATATTTCTTCATCTGCGTGGATCTAGCCACCAGAGTATTTGTTTGGATAATTATAAGGTACGTAGGCTACATAGGCACATACATATTTCTAATAAGAAATATTTTTAGGCATTTGCAAACGTTAGCGCGGCGTGGGTCTATAAACGTTTAAAAAGCGTTTAAACAGTTTGGCCACCGCCATATAGTATTTTCACCTGCGCATTATCGGCGCGCAAAACTGCTGCTGGAGTTACAGTGGGCACATACATAAGCTAAAAGCTAAAAAGAAGATTGCCACTGTTCTACCGGTGCTGCCCCATTGGGCCGCACTAAAATTGTTAGCATCGGCTAACTGGAATATAACTCAGCAAGCGAATTAGTGCCATAGCAGAGGATCGCCTCGAATCATACCGGTGCTGCCCCATTGGGCCGCACTAAAATTGAGAATAGCACCGGCTAACTTGGACTAATTCAAAAGGCAAAAGCAGTCGAGCAGAGGATCGACGCGTCTCCCTACCGGTGCTGCCCCATAGGGGCCGCGCCAAAATAGTTAGCATCGGCTAACAGAGACCCCATGTGCTGTTCAGAGGAGGGATAGAGCATAGTTGCTTCTATGTTCTAAACAGTGATGCCCCATAGGAGCATCCCAAGTATTGTCGCCGTCCATGATGACCTTCCGCGGCTAATAGCCATAACCTGTTTGCCGCTGATTAGTTTGTACAATTTAAAAGTATCGATATTTGCAAGAATGTTAAATTAAAATGAATCAATTAACGTAGCTTTCTTATTCTTGTAATATACATAGTTTTATAAGTACATGGTATGGTATGTAGTCGATATTCAATACTGTTAACATTATTCTAATTCTCTTTTGGAAGTTCACACAGCAAACATATGTACATCATCTCATCAACAACATAAAACACACACACATCATTCATCATCAGGCCTGATCATCAGTGAGTTGGGTACATCTATACAAAAAAATAAAAGTATGTAAGTACGGCTTGGCCGATAATTGAAATATAATAATGTCAACAGTATAGGGTTTAACACATGCCATATTTACCATTAAAGTATTATATATATAGATTTGTATTACCGTAAATATTAAGAAGAATTGCAGGGTATTGACCGCCCTTGAAAATGAGTCCGATTATAAAGTCTTAACGTTATGAAGTTATTGAAAATGAATTAAAGTAAGCCTTTCGGGCACCTGAGTATAGTTGTGTGTGTCATAAATTAAATAATAAAAAGGGTATAGACCATAATGGGCTTTACAGGACGGGAGGGTATAGAAGAGGATCCACAACATCTGTGATCTTCGACTTTTAGGCTTGCTCGTATGCCAATTCAGATTTTTGCCGTTTAAGATATCGATAAACTCTGCTTACCTCTTTTAATAATGTAACCTCAGCTCCTATAGATAACAAAAACCCACCCCATTTGCCCTGAGCAACAGTCGGCCCCGTAAGCAGAGTACGTTATCATAGGCTGTGTATAATCGGTTTGTTACATAATTAAATGGCGCCCGAACGTGAGGCCAAGCAAGCTTGACATGCTAGATATGAAAATAAAATAAAGTACAAGGATTTCCATCCGAGGCATGTTAGCAGTTTGACCTGCACTGCAATAGTACCCCTAAAACTTTAACGTTCAATTGCTTGATTGCCTGGAATATGCAGGAGTTCTGAATATTTGGATCCTGACTACAATCAAACATGTGAATTAGACCCTGAAGTAATTAAGATTTAAGTTCACCTCGGATGTATAGTCTGACTGATTAGCGGAACTATACCAGGGAACTATTATCTGATTACAACAGTGTTGTTTCACTTAAGATCGAGATTGTTCTGAATGGAGTGTTTCGTCAGTTCCTCTCTTAAGAAAACATCGAATCCTGGCAGTTTCCCCAAAAAAGGCAAAAACTAAATTGATATCTTTTATTGGCAGAATACGACATCCTATTTATAATTTGACACACCAATTGTACAAAGGATAAGACCCAAAATTTTATGATTTATATTGATTACCGAGTTTATCGTATTGAGTATCGTATCTTATTATCTTTCTTTTGGTTTATTTTTCCCGAAATTACCGGTTGGTAATAATTATTTTTGTATTCCGCGAATCTGCGTTTGCATTGGTTCGATTTTTCTTTTCTTTTGAGTTTTTTTAGGTTATTTTAGCTATTGAGTAGCTTAAACATTTTGCAGATTCAACTCTGTTTGTTTAGTTAAGTTAATTTCATTTGGAGTGAAGTTTTTTATTGCGTCAAATATGGCAGTTCGACGTAGTCTCGATAAGTTGATGGGAAATCCACCACGCGATCCGCAGTCGAGCTGTAGTATTTGTAATGACACTAGTAGTCTAACTGAATTTGCTGAAACCTTATGTAAGCACAAATTTCATCGACAATGTTTGACAACATGGCTGAGTGAAAATGAAACATGTCCAGTCTGTCGACGTGCATGCCCGCGCAGTCAGTTGGATGATATAGCAAGTGTTCCAATAGAACCCAATGAGCCATCCTCCAGAAATGCTAGAACTAACAATCCAAGTATCAACACGGGTGCAGTGCCCAGAAATCGGCCAAATACAAGGTCAAACCCAAGAATAAATACTGGAGTGAATCAAAGAGCGAACACATCAGCAGCGGCTCGAGTAGATCCAGCTATACCAGTTCCGGCCGAATCAAACGGCATATCGGAAGAACGTGTTCAACAATTAATATCTAGTTCATTAGAGACATATCGAGTTAACATGGCAACAGTTTTAACGGACGAGATCCGTGCAGCCATACGAAACTTAACCATTTCCGGAGTTCAACAAGAACGTCCGGAAGAACCTCAGCTAGAGTGGGACGTACCAATGCCTCCCATATTCTCTGGCAACAATAGAAGAAATCGACAATTTACAATCCGAAATGATAACTCACCAATTCGTCGTAATTCTACTGACGAACGCTCAGATAAAACTTCGAATGTGATATCCAACTGGCATATCAAGTTCAGTGGCTCTGGAACAGACATTTCTATTGAAGATTTCATTTATAGAGTAAGTTGCTTAACCGAGCAGTGCTTGAATGGTGATTTTGATCTTCTCTATAAATACGGTCATATTTTGTTCACGGGGACAGCCTTAAACTTCTTTTGGCGTTGTCACCGAATGGAACACGAGATGAACTGGTTCATTTTGTGTACTCGTCTACGAGAGAGATATCGAGATCAACGCACCGATAGAGATATCAAAGATGCGATGCGTAGGCGTAAACAAGGCCGTAATGAATGCTTTGATGATTTCCTCGATGCGATGGTATCCATCGCAGACGGTTTACGTAATCCTTTATCGGATGAGGAAATAGTGGCAGAAGTGAGAAACAATTTAAAGCCTGAGCTGTATCACGAGCTGTTGCACGTTGACACAGTTACATTGGCAAGTTTGCGTCGAGAATGTCATAAGCATGAAAACTTCTTTACCAGTAACAGGCTTAAACCGATGACCACATCTGGTTTCCCTAGACGTGCAGTAAATGTTATTACGCATGAAGATTCTGATTCCATTCTGGAAGAAGAAAGTACAGGAGTCCAACAGTGTGTATGCGGTAAAATATCAGACAAGATAAAATGTGGGAACTGTGATGGGTTGGGTCATAGATACCAAGACTGTTTAAAGCCTCGTAGAGTGTTTTGCTACGGTTGTGGTGCTTTAAATACCTATAAGCCGAAGTGTGGTCACTGCAAACCGCATACGGAAAATGCACCACAGGATGTTCGTCCCAATTAGGTAACGAATATCCGCTCAAAGCCTCGGATCCACTAACGACAAACACTGCTAACCCAACACACTTGTCACCTTCGATTAAAGATCGTAAATCGAGATCTTCCAAACGCCTCCAAGAATACTGGAAGTCGAAGCGTGAATTAAAATATTGCACAATATCGACCATTACTTATACCAAACAAGATAATCGACCATTTATTAGAATTGACCTCCTTGGCAAGCCATGGTTTGCGTTACTGGATAGTGGAGCAAATAAAAGTATTATTGGCGGAAGTCTTGCTAATCGTATTATCAATGAAAAGTTAAAATATCGTAAGACGACTGGCAATGTTCGAACAGCCGATGGTCAAAGACAACATATAATTGGACGAATTATCGCCCGACTGATCTACAACCATTCCCCATTTGAAATCGATTTCGTTATAGTACCTGATATTAAGATTGATGTCATTATCGGAATCGATTCATGGACAAAATTAGGTATTACAATCGTCCAAACTCCTATGATGGAAGAAATAGGAGCTATCGAAGCTGAAAATAATCAGTTGCCCCTAACTCTCAGCCAGAGTGCACAATTGCAAACTGTTATTGAGCAATTTCCTGCTTCAACAAGGGATGGACTTGGCCTTACTAATTTGTTAGAGCATAAAATAGATACCGGCAATTCAAAACCTATTAAGCAAAGGAACCACCCTTTGGCACCTGCCAGAGAAAACTGTTAGTTTCAGAGATAGACCGAATGTTAGAACTGGGTGTAATTGAAGAAGCTCCAGCATCCGAATGGTCATCTCAATTGTACTATTAGTCAAACCAAACAAAATAAGATTTTGCTTGGATTCCCGGAAATTAAATGAAGCAACTATAAAAGATGCTTATCCAATGCCCAATCTAGAGGGTATCTTAAGTAGACTCCCCAAGTGCGATGTATCTCCAAGATAGATCTTAAGGATGCATTTTGGCAGATCGCATTGGAACCCCAATCTCGACTTAAAACTGCATTTTCAATTACTAATCGTCCATTATATCAATTCAATCGAATGCCATTTGATTGTGCAACGCACCTCAGACCATGTGTCGAATAATGGACCAAGTAATTCCATACCAGTTGAAATCTCAAGTTATGGTATATCTCGATGATTTACTGGTAATGTCTTCTAATTTCGAAGAGCATTTAGAGCATTTAGCGCTGGTTTCGGAGCGACTGCGAGAAGCAGGTCTCACAATTAATATCGAAAAGAGCCAATTTGGTTTAGTTAGAGTGGAATATCTAGGATATATAGTAGGTGAAGGTACTTTACAGGCTAATCCTAATAAAGTTCGAGCTGTACATGACTTCCCGGTCCCCAAAACACAGAGACAACTCAGAAGATTTCTTGGCATGACCGGTTGGTATCAACGCTTCGTTCCACAATACTCTGCGGTTGTTCATCCTCTAACTGACTTATTGCGTGGCAAAAGCTTAATTTGGAACACTAGCGCTCAAGAAGCATTTGAGCTTATAAAAGTAAACTTTGCACAGCACCGTTATTGGTTCATGCTGATTATGAAAAACCTTTTATCGTGCAATGCGATGCGTCCATTGACGGCATAGGTGCGGTATTAGCTCAGTGCGATGAAGAAGGTGTTGAACGGCCAATATCTTTTATGTCGAAGAAGCTCAATAAAGCTCAGAGAAATTATTCAGTGACCGAATTAGAATGCTTAGCTGTCGTTCTAGCCATACAACGGTTTCGAATGTATATAGAAGGACATCAGTTCAAAGTAGTTACCGATCACGCGAGTTTACGGTGGCTCATGAATCAAAAGATTTGAGTGGTAGATTAGCGCGATGGGCTATTAAATTGCAAGGGTTTAACTTCACTATAGAACATAGAAAAGGTTCACAAAACGTCGTGGCAGACGCCCTGTCCCGTTCTTTTGAAGACGCAGATATAAATGCCGTTGAAGTTGAAATCGTCCCTGAAATTAATTTAAATGCGGATGCTTTTCAGTCCTCAGACTACCAAGCCATGAAAGCAAAATATATTGCATTAAATTCACCGGATTATAGAATAGAAAACGGTTTCCTGTATCATCGTATCGACTTTTCTAATGGTCACCCGGACCATGATGAATCTAATTGGAAATTAGTCGTTCCTCTCGAACTACGCACCAGTGTGATAGAAGCTGCACACAATCAACCATCTGCTTCACATTGTGGCGTTTCAAAATGTTTAGATCGGATTAGACAGAAATTCTTCTGGCCTCGCATGGTTACAGATGTACGCGATTACATTGGGAAATGTGATACTTGCAGGACCTGCAAATATCCAACTCACGTTCTCAAGCCACCAATGGGTCAGCAGATCGTTACTGAGAGACCTTTTCAAAGGTTATATTTGATTTTATTGACCCTTCCAAGGTCGAAGCGAGGAAATATTGGCATTTTCATCATTTTAGACTTTTCTTCCTTCCTTAACCAATATGGAGTAGCAGTGACAACATTCACTGCAGCGTATTCGCCACAAGCTAATGCTGCCGAGCGAGTCAATAGAAGTATCAATGCTGCATTGCGATCATATTTGCGATCAGATCAACGTGATTGGGATCAATATCTGGATCGTATCAATTGTGCTTTGCGCTCCCATCTTCATCAATCTATCGCCATGTCTCCTTATTTAGCAGTATTTGGACAGCAAATGATTTGCCATGCGCAGGATTATAAACTGCTAGCAAACTTAGAATTGATAAATGAAGGTGCTGCAAGATTAGAACGATTAGATGAATTTACAAAAATTCGTGCAAACATTAAGAAAAACCTAGAAAAATCGTATAACACCAATCAGAATACGTATGATTTGCGTAGTAAAGTGCGTTCCTTTCAAATAGGCCAAGAAGTAGTCAAAAGAAACTTCAAGCTCAGCAACTTGGCCAATAATTTCAACGCCAAATTGGCGCCCGTAGGAGTAAAAGCCAGAATCAAAAGCAAGATCGGCAACTCGTTGTATCTTCTTGAAGATTTGGATGGAAAGGAGTTAGGCACTTTTCACGCAAAAGATATTTGGTAAACATCACTTTTTCAGCTTTGAGCGACAGTTTGCCACTGCCTTCAAACCTGTGGTGTGAGGGTGCAATTTAAATTTATAATTTGCATTTGCAAATTCTGGCCATTTCACGATATGTAAACATATCCAGCTGACTAATATCGATTAATCGCATATTACATGTCACTTAGTCGAGTTAGCAGCCCTTGACAGTAAATTAGCATTCACACAAATAAATTACAGGGATTGATCGAATAGTTGAGATCAACTCTGTGTAAGCTCAATATTATCGAAGACACATTAGAAGAAGAAGAAATTTTCCTTTTCCGTTTCTGGTACCAAGGCGCGTGGACCATTTGGAAAAATTGATGTATAAAATTTATATATAAAATTCAGCAATCCAGCGCTGAATTGTATTAAAGTTAAAATATTTCTTCATCTGCGTGGATCTAGCCACCAGAGTATTTGTTTGGATAATTATAAGGTACGTAGGCTACATAGGCACATACATATTTCTAATAAGAAATATTTTTAGGCATTTGCAAGTTAGCGCGGCGTGGGTCTATAAACGTTTAAAAAGCGTTTAAACAGTTTGGCCACCGCCATATAGTATTTTCACCTGCGCATTATCGGCGCGCAAAACTGCTGCTGGAGTTACAGTGGGCACATACATAAGCTAAAAAGCCAAAAAGAAGATTGCCACTGTTCCTACCGGTGCTGCCCCATTGGGCCGCACTAAAATTGTTAGCATCGGCTAACTGGAATAAAACTCAGCAAGCGAATTAGTGCCATAGCAGAGGATCGCCTCGAATCATACCGGTGCTGCCCCATTGGGCCGCACTAAAATTGTTAGCACCGGCTAACTTGGACTAATTCAAAAAGGCAAAAGCAGTCGAGCAGAGGATCGACGCGTTCTCCTACCGGTGCTGCCCCATAGGCCGCGCCAAAATTGTTAGCATCGGCTAACAGAGACCCCATGTGCTGTTCAGAGGAGGGATAGAGCATAGTTGCTTCTATGTTCTAAACAGTGATGCCCCCATAGGAGCATCCCAAGTATTGTCGCCGTCCATGATGACCTTCCGCGGCTAATAGCCATAACCTGTTTGCCGCTGATTAGTTTGTACAATTTAAAAGTATCGATATTTGCAAGAATGTTAAATTAAAATTAATCAATTAACGTAGCTTTCTTATTCTTGTAATATACATAGTTTTATAAGTACATAGTCGATATTCAATACTGTTAACATTATTCTAATTCTCTTTTGGAAGTTCACACAGCAAACATATGTACATCATCTCATCAACAACATAAAACACACACACATCATTCATCATCAGGCCTGATCATCAGTGAGTTGGGTACATCTATACAAAAAGTAAAAGTATGTAAGTACGGCTTGGCCAATAATTGAAATATAATAATGTCAACAGTATAGGGTTTAACACATGCCATATTTACCATTAAAAGTATTATATATATAGATTTGTATTACCGTAAATATTAAGAAGAATTGCAGGGTATTGACCGCCCTTGAAAATGAGTCCGATTATAAAGTCTTAAAGTTATGAAGTTATTGAAAATGAATTAAAGTAAGCCTTTCGGGCACCTGAGTATAGTTTTGTGTGTCATAAATTAAACAATAACAAGTAAAGAAAGCTACAGTCGAGTGCACTCGACTGTGAGATACCCGCTACCCATTTTGAATAAAAGAAATATATTTTGCGATAATTTTCTCAAAATATACCGAATATACTGCAAAATACTAAAAATATACCAAATAGTATATTTGGTATATTGATATAGTACCGCATTCAAAATATACCATACACGGCACAATATACCAGATTGTCATCTAAAGCAACAACCCTAGTAAGTAGACGTGTTTGCCCATACAAAGTATTTCTTTAATAACTTCGACAATTTTCATCTGATCGCAACCAAATTTTCAGGAATCATAACTACTATAGTTATTATTATATATACCAAAATTCACAACTCTAACTTTAAAATTACGCTTGTTATTCGATTTTTTGATTTGCGGGGGCGGAAGTGGGCGTGGCAAAAATTTGAAACAAACTTGATCTGCGTGCAAACATAACAAATGCTGTCGAAAAAATTATAGCTCTATCTCTTATAATCTCTGAGATCTAGGTGTTCATACGGACGGACGGACAGACACACAGACGGACAGACGGACAGACGGACATGGCTAGATCGTCTCGGCTGTTAACGCTGATCAAGAATATATACTTTTATAGGGTCGGAGATGCCTCCTTCTACCTGTTACATACATTTCCTGCCGGCACAAAGTTATAATACCCCTTCTACCCTATGGGTAGCGGGTATAAAAAAGGGTAAAGACCATAATGGGCTTTACAGGACGGGAGGGTATAGAAGAGGATCCACAACATCTGTGATCTTCGACTTTTAGGCTTGCTCGTATGCCAATTCAGATTTTTGCCGTTTAAGATATCGATAAACTCTGCTTACCTCTTTAATAATGTAACCTCAGCTCCTATAGATAACAAAAACCCACCCCATTTGCCCTGAGCAACAGTCGGCCCCCATGGCGACTCCATTTAGAGCGCATTTTTTTGTATTACTATCTCCGGCTCCACGTTTGGGCGCCATTTTATTTATATAAATGGCGACTCCATTTAGAGCGCATATTTTTGTAATACTATCTCCGGCTCCACGTCTGGGCGCCATTTTATTTATGTAACGAACACGTCTTGGGCGTCGTCTTATAATAAGAGGACCCGTTGAGTGGGCAGCAAACTGGAAGCATACTCTGCCTACATTGTCGACTAAAGCTCAGGGAAAGTGGGGTGGGTCTTTTGCCACCTAGTAAGCTACCGTGCCACACAGATAAAAGAAGGTAGACAGAGTTAAGACGGGAACAGACAGGATAGACTATCAACCGATAGACCGGTTAAGAAGTATATGCATTCAATATATAAATATGAAGAACGAAGATGGTTATGTTCTTCTTCTTTACCCTCCCAACCTGTAAAAGCTTCTGGCTCTATGAAGAACGATGGTTATGTTCTTCTTCTTTACCCTCCCAACCTGTAAAAGCTTCTGGCTCTATGCCTTTACCCAATTTAAGCAACAACAAGTAATATCAGGTGCCCATTACTTTATAATTTATTTCGACTTCATGATTATTCAAAGAGATTAATACCAAAAGAATTCAAAAATACTATAATGCATGTACATAACTTCATTTTATGCATTATTTGCCTACTATATTAATTTTGCCTAGTACTTCCTAATAGGATGGGTATGAATATAATACTAATAAGAATAATAATAACAAAAATAATAGCTGTCATATACAAATTACAAACGATTTTTGTGCGGCTATGCCGTACTTACACATACTCATTATACGCTGATTTTTATACTGCATCGATATCGACAGGCCTGTGATGATTGATGAGTTGATGAGCTGGGTGAACTTCAAAAGGATTAGAATATATAACAGCTTTGATGTAATATTATATACATACCATACCCATCTGAGGACTTACTATTGGATTATATTTAACTTAAAATATAATACTAAATATAAAATTTAAATTTAAATTCCTATGAATTATATTTACGTTATATTGTTTAAACATTTTGAGGACTTACTATTGGATTATATTGTATGGACTTAAAATATAATACGAGAAAATATAAGGCGACAGTGAGTGCAACAGCACTATCGGCGGCGTCAGGAGCAGCAACGAAAATCAGCAGTGGCCTCCAGTGACATTCGCACTGTCAACACAACATCCAATCAGTGATACGACGACGAGTGGTGCGGGATCGGCAACACATAGCAGCGAGTCGTAGCAACGAGTCTGCGAAACGCGCAGCCTCAGCAGGGCATGGTGCACTTCCACGATGATAATGAGAAGTGACAACGATCAGCTCTATGCTATCCGTTCTCTCTCAAAAGGGTTTATCAGACGCTTGTGTTCCTTCTGAAACCGTTTTAGCAACGCATGGCGTGGTGCTACAGCCACGATGATCCTCGAGAAGTCAACGATCACTGCTCTATGCTAATCAAATATTCTCTATGGTGGGGTTTATCAGACGCTTGGCGTTCCTTCTGGAACCGTTTTAGCAACGCATGGCGTCGCTTCTACAGTGGATTGCTGTCCTCGTGCGTGCACACACAATATCCTACACCAGGAAAAACGTACTAATTAGAATTATGAAATGTGGTTTCCTCGCTACGTACCTTGTAAAACCAAGAAGAGGGCCAAAGAAAATAAAAACAATGCACTTTGAAAAGTGCGCACTGCCGAACAACACCAATAAAATATATATATAATATTATGACGGATGCCGTCAGATTTACACCAGGAAAAACTATCTTTGTAGCTTTCGAATTGAAAAGAGATGGTCTAGCCTAGATTAAGCGGGAATATCGATATTGCTTGATTAATCTAAGTTAGATATCGATATTATTTAATACGATACGTGAATGGCAAAAGTGATCCTGCCAACTCACTGCAAATGCCGTCAGATAGATAATTAATAATATACTAACATCTGTTGGCGAGTGCATCAATCATCGATTAATCTATGTTATCGCGAGCAGCTGTTAGCTTGCACAACAGTCGCGTCGCAAATATCGATACCGCCATACAATTCAAATTCAAACTGCAATTAACGGACATTGCTCACCCCTACAAACTGCTCGCTTAACTTCTGTGACATGTGGCTCAAAGTTTAGCGTGAGATGAGCGCTAATGATAACATCTTGTCCCAATAGGAAATCCTCCTGTAACAGATCGTCGTCTGCTAGATATACTTTGTGCTGTGACCACTTCTCCTTCGATGTCCATGTCCACAATGATCGCTTCTGTGAGGATACATGAACCTCCGCAAATGCCTCTTATTTGCATAGAACATTTGTAGCGTTCAGCGTTGATTTTCTTGGCATCAGATTGGCGCATGATACTAGCCTGGCTCCTGTATCAATGAAGGCGCTATACTCGTGTGAATTTATCAAGATTTTTCTGATGAAAAGTTTGTCATGATTGGTGGCTCCTAAACGCATTGTATTCGCAGATTGACGAGCTCCGTTTGGCTCATGAAATTTGTTGCATTTATTACAGCGCAGCTTTTTCTTTCCTTGGTGCACGAATTAGCAAAGTGTCCCAACTCTCCGCAGTTGTAACACTTCAGGGTTTCCCTTGATTTTGATGACTTTACATCGCTGTCCGGCTTTTGCTCGAAGTTGCTGCCCTTTGGTAAGAATTCTTTTTGTTGTGCTCGGTCGACCTCTGTTTACAAAATAAGATTCAGCTGCATCACGAAGTTGCTTCATTGACGAGAAGTGAATCGCTGCAATACTGTTTTGAAGTTATCGGTGCTGTAGTCCTGATCTTACATATCTAATAATAGCGGCTTCGCTTATCTGGTACCGCACCCCAAGGGCGGACATCCTGAAACAGAACTCCTTGACCGTCTCCTTTGATCGTCTGGTTGCATTTGCGTCCGCACCCCAAGGGCGGACATGGTATTTGTATATCTAAAATGAACTTCTGCTTCGTCTGGGTTTGCTCCGAACTCATCCTGTATAGCTTCCGCAAAACTATTCCATGTCGTGTGGAGAATAGGTGAGGAATCGAGCCACATCTTGGCTGGTCCCTTTAGTCGTGTGTATATTGCGAGTAACACAAATTTCTCGTCCCATTGATACGCATCAACCACTTTGATGACTCGATCAATGAACTGGTTTACGGAAATGGCGTTCTCATCACTTGGATCAAACTCCGGCAATGTGTTTGCAATTTCTTTCACACGATGCTTGTCTCATGACCTATCCAATGTGTCTGTTATCATTGTTGATATTTTCGGGTTCCACTTCAATGATTTGCTGCTGTTGATTGCTTTGCCATTGATGCTTCTGCATTTTGCCTTTGCATTGCGACTAGCTAACCCATCATATTCGTCAATGCTTTCATTTCATTTTGCAATTGTGAAATTGCCGCTGATGGTGACGTCATCGCTTCTTTCTTGCTGCGTAGAAAGCCCAGCCGTTACTGGCATCTCTACTTCTTCCGATTGCTCAAATTCTATTAATCTTAGAATTAATTCAGCTCGGGTGCCTGAGCATGACAAATTTCTAGCTCGTAGCAGGTACCTTAACTCGTCTACTTTGAGTCCATCTATTTTCGTCATTTTTCCAAATTCGATCGTCTCTCTGACTTTGTGTTTACTATTTGCGCAATTCCTGTTGCATGTGTGCAAGCGAGACAACTGCTAAGTATTTCACAACGTTGGCGTCTGTTTGCGAATTTCACCACAACTTTTCGTATACACACAAGCCTTTTGTATGTACATATGTCTTCAGGGTCACACAGATTCCTGAAATCGTCTCTTGCTTCCACAGGTTCACTAAGATTCCTGATCTCTATGTTGAATTCGTCTGCCGCGTGGAAAGGAACACATCATATATAAATTTGCAAAATACGTTGTCACATAGACCTTTGGGAACACATCCCATTACAAACTTTCCATGCCGACAATTCTTCTTGCTTTTTGTGAGTTTTCAGCACCATTCTTCGTTTCACACATCCAACCTCAAGAATCCCACTTCTGTACTGTGAGAGGGGTTTGGGAGGAATTAATAGGCCTTCGAGTGTATTTGTAGGTTTATTTGGATAATTGAGTTGATGTGTTTTAACATTTTAAAATTATATATTGCCGGTAACTTGCTTCTTGCTCGAGTATTTACAACTACTAATTATCGATATTTATAAGTATTTTTCGCGATACCAATACTGCATGCAGTATCGATACCGATAACTCAGGGCTTATGAACACTGGCTAATTTGTCCGTTGTTCACATGTGATTTTTCATGGCGCCACCGGGTGGACTCTAATTGTTGTTGAACGCGAGTGATTTTCATTTGACGAATATGACGAGTTAAAAGAGATTTGCATTCTGAAGAGACGCGCAATTTGGAAGTGCGCAAAACAGCTGTTGGACTGTCTGCAAAGGCAAGGCTGAATGCGGTGGTGAAATCGTTGACCGATACTTCATCCGCCAATATAGTATATCGATTCAGCCGATTGCCGCTCCTCGTACCCGTCTGCCTAAACTGTCATTGCCAAAGTTCAGCGGAAAGTATTCCGAATTTAAAAATTTCATAAGTTTGTTTGAGACTCTTGTTGACAATGACCATTCAATTCCGCGCATTGAGAATTCAATCATCTCATTTCTTGTCTCTCTGGTGAGGGTCTTGGAACGGTGAGAGCGTTTCAAGTCACCGAGGACAATTATGAGAAAGCAATGGCGAGTTTGAAAAGAGTATATGACATGATTGTCTGATATTTAATGAAAATATCACTGCTCTTTTCAATTTGCCAAAGATTTCGCAGCCCTCCGTTTCAGCGTTGCGAAACTTGATTGGCACTGTCTCTGCGATATACGGATCTTTGTTGTCGATAGGTGATGATAAGAAGATTGCAAATGCAATCCATATTCACCAAAGCTGATGCAATGACAAAGAAGAAGTGGGATGAGCAGCTAGATTACACGAAGATTCCATTATGGAGTGAGTGTGAAACTGTGCTTAATCGTCGATATCAGCACTTGTCAGCTGAGAATTCGACAAAGTCCGATAGTCAAGACGTTTCCGCTAAACAGCTTAATAAAAGCTCGTTTTCGTGTACGACGCTAAAAGATAAGATTGATCAAAAGACTCAAATATGCGTATATTGCAATTCCGAAGATCATTCCATCATGAGTTGCTTGATGCTTGCTGCCTTGGCAGTTAAACAGAGATTTGACTACCGGAAAACATCTGCATTATGCATAAATTGTCTTCGGAAGGGTCACACTGTCGCCAAATGTAAGGCAAAAAGTGTCGTGTGTGCAGCCGTTCACATCATACGTCGCTGCACATATATTCTGCGACTACAAATAGTAGAGTACCACCCTCGAGTCTCTCCGCTGTTGAGCCTGATCGTCCATCCACTTCGCATGCGATGCATGCGACCGTGTCGGATAAAGTGATCCTGACCACAGCAGTCATCAAAATAAAGACGAATTCAGGCGATTTCGTCTTAGGACGAGCTTTGCTGGACTCTGGGTCACAAATTAATTTTGTGACTGAGGAACTAGCTCAGCGGCTGCATTTGCGTAGAGAAGACTCGTGCATCAGCTTGCTTGGCATTGGTGAATCCAATTCTCAAGTTAAGAAAAAGATACACACAATGGTGAAGTCGCGAGTTGGCTGCAATGAATATGCGATCGATTTATGGATCCTCAAATCGATCTCAGGTTATCGGCCAGATCACACTGTAAATGTCAGTGACTGGAAGATACCTGACAATATTCAGCTAGCGGATCCCTATTTCTTCAAACCGCAGAAAATTGATCTTATCGGCGCTGAAACATTCTTTGACCTATTGTCCGTTGGCCAAATCAAGCAAGGTCCAGAGTGTCCAATCCTCCAAAAGACAAGCCTTGGTTGGATTGTCTCGGGGCGGTACACTCCTGGTGAAAAATCTCACCAGGAGATGACTGTCAATCTGAGCTATCAGGAAGAAAATTTGAGCTCGATTGACAACACCTTGCTGAAGTTTTGGACTGTCGAAGATGTGCGCTCTCCCTTCAAAGTCCTTTTCGCTGAACAACAAAGTTGTTAAGATCATTTCACAAATAATGTGAAAAGATTGCCGTCTGGTCGTTTGAAAGTAAGACTGCCGTTTAAATCAGATTCGCACCAGCTTGGGTGCTCATTTGAAGTTGCTAAACAGCGGTTTTGTCGCTTGAAAAATGCTTAACTCGAGATCCCGAGTTAAAGCGAATGTACTTGGAATTTATGGAAGAATATGTAGAGATGGGCCACATGACCGAAGTGAGTCACATCCTTCCAAGTACTCCACACTATGTTATTCCGCACCAATGTGTATTACGATCCTAAAGCACTTCGACAAACTTGAGGGTCGTATTTGATGCTTCGTGTCGCACTTCGAAACATAAGGCGTTGAATGACATTCTTATGGTCGGGCCGACCATTCAAGAAGAGCTGTTTTCGACTCTGCTTCGTTTTCGATTGCATAAATATGCATTAACGGCCGACATCAAAAGATGTACCGCCAAGTTATGGTGCACGAGGCAGATCGAAACTATCAGCTCGTAGTGTGGAGAAAAGACCCATCAGACTCGTTGAGATTATTCAGATTAAATACTGTAACATATGGCACTGCGCCAGCGCCATTCTTGGCCATCGGTGTTTGATCTGAGCGAGATGGCGAAATCCTCGCATCCCATGGCAGCTGAAGTTATCAGGCAAGATTTCTACGTTGACGATATGTTGACTGGTGTCCCATGCGTTGAGGACCTGAAAACAATTAAGTCTGAAGTGTCGCAGATACTGCTAGGAGCAGGTTTTGAACTTGCGAAGTGGTTCTCGAATGCTCCTGGGTTCTCCGCATCAGACAGTACACCAAAGCCGATAACGATCTCCGAGACTGACGCAACAAAGACTCTAGGTGTGATTTGGTTGCCAAATGAAGACGTGTTCCAATTCCGGATCGACGATTCATTCATGGGTCTTAAAGCGACAAAACGGAACATTCTCTCGGTGACATCGCGGTTATTCGATCCGCTTGGCCTATTGAGTCTCTTAACTATAAAAGCAAAGATACTGCTTCAAGAGCTCTGGCTTAAAAGTTGGAGTGGGACGAATCCATACCATTGAGTTTGGATACATCGTGGCAGCAATTGAAGTCAAATTTGACACAATTGCAAAACATAAAAGTGCCACGATATTTGTTCACAGAGCCTACGTCACCGATAGAGATACATAGCTTCGCCGACGCCTCAATAAAAGCGTACGGGGCGCGTATTTACGTTCGTACGCATACTGCAGAAGGTTGTAAAGTATCATTACTAACCTCAAAGTCAAAAGTAGCTCCCCTCAAGACTAAGACTCTTCCTAGACTTGAGTTGTGTGCAGCTCACCTTCTTGCAGAACTCTGCCACCGCATCCGAGGGCTGATCCGATCACCAATTGAACGGACGGTTCTTTGGTCAGATTCGGAAGTTACTCTTCATTGATCCGGTCACATCCTTCCACTCTCGCGACATTCGTGTCGAATCGAGTTGCCGAGATTCAAGAGTGGTCAGAGAGCGTGGAATGGCGTCATGCTCCAACTAACCAGAACCCCGAAGACATTGTATCGAGAGGTTGCGATGTGTCTGAACTGTGCGAGTCAATGTGGTTTAGTGATCCGTCATTCTTGAAGGAACCACACGACGCATGGCCAGTTGTAACGAACACGTTTAGGGCGTCATCTTATTATGAGACAAGTGAGCAGCAAACTGGAAGCATACTCTGCCTACATTGTCGACTAAAGCTCAGGGAAAGTGGGGTGGGTCTTTTGCCACCTAGTAAGCTGCCGTGCCACACAGATAAAAGAAGGTAGACAGAGTTAAGACGGGAACAGACAGGATAGGCTATCAACCGATAGACCGGTTAAGAAGTATATGCATTCAATATATAAATATGAAGAACGAAGATGGTTATGCTCTTCTTCTTTACCCTCCCAACCTGTAAAAGCTTCTGGCTCTATGCCTTTACCCAAATTAAGCAACAACAAGTAATATCAGATGCCCATTACTTTATAATTTATTTCGACTTCATGATTATTCAACGAGGTTAAGACCAAAAGACTTCAAAAATACTTTAATGCATGTATACAATTTCATTTTATGCATTATTTGCCTACTATACTACTTTTGTCTAGTATTTCCTAACAGGATGGGTATGAATATAACACTACTGTTTACGTGGGGCGCTGAAAAGTTCCAAAGTTTCTTCCCGTAGAAATGAAAACACTCGCGGTTAATATTTACTATTATATATATTTAAACTTTCGGGTTATTAGTTACAAAACGAATAGAGAGAGGGGTTATTGGGGTGACCGCTTGTCATCGAAAGTAGATCAATACTGGAGAGGCAAAATGCCGACGGCCCATGCGAGTGATGGAGAGGCCCAAGGCCCCTGGCAACGACTCGCTGATGCGGCTTACTGGACAACACGGATCTAAAAGCACTCGCGCTTTGAAAGCCGCCGTCCCCGTCTAGCCTGATCGCCGCGGTGGGGAGTATACTGACTCCATTGCACTGGAAAGTGCCGTCAGTGTTTAGGCGGGGCTAGGCACGGGTCTGGTGCGTGGGTGAGTGGGCCTGTGGATGCCGGCCTGGGAAACGTTGACATGGGACGTCGTTGGTGGTTCTTCTCTGGAGGGTGCCGGGTGGTCGCGTCGGCCCCTGGGTTGGCGCGAGTGACCGGTGCCATAGGTGCAGAGGAAGAATTCGTCTTCGTCCGGGATCGTTGAGCTGAAAGACGTTTCGAGTGGAGTCCTGTCACAGGACCAATGGCGAAGGTTCGTTCGACGGAAAGTCGAGCCGAAGGTGTCGAGACAGATTTAGAATTGGGGCCTAACAAAGGCTTGCGTTTAGAGGACCGTTCGACGGACAGTCGAACCGAAGAAGGATCAGAGTGGGGTCCCGTCACAGGACCATTCAAAACTGAAATAGGTGTAGAGGAGGGTCCTGTCACAGGACCATTCTTAGGGGTTCGTTCGACGGACAGTCGAGCCGAAAAACTGAAATAGATTTGAAGGGGGTCCTGTCGCAGGACCGATCGTAGGAGTTCGATCGGACAGTCGAGTTGAAAAGGACGAGATAGAGTTAGAAGTGGATCCTGACCGGCCCAGTGTCGGTCTGGTCTCTTGACCAATGAGGGTCCCACAAACGTTCGGACGAGAGCCGCCGAGAAGAACGGATGGGAGGATATCTGCGCCTAAAAGCACGTCTATCTGCGAACTCTCATAGAACTTGGGGTCGGCCAGCGGGATGCTTGGCAGATTGTCGAGGATGGTTTGTGGGACAGCGCATGAGGGCAGCTTTCCTGCTAATTGCGGAAGGACGAATGCCGATGCCTCAATCTGCAGATCTGGTCGCAACGGGGAGCCAATTAGGAATTGGCAATGCTTTCGGGGCTGGGCTGCTACAACTTGAGTAAGCCCAGGGACGTGGGCTTGAAGGGATGTGTATGGCATCCTCAATCGTTCAGAAATGAAGGTAGCCTCTGATCCAGAATCGATCAGAGCCCGTGCTGTGTGCCGAATGCCGTGATGGCAAATGTGTACAACAGCTGTACTCAGCAGAACACCTTGTGTGTTAACTTGCCAGGAAAGATTGCACATTAGCTGACTGGGAAGGAGTGGACTGTATATTAGGAGTGGGATTAGTGACTGTCGGCGTCGGGTTGACTCGATGCAAGAGTGTATGATGACGACCCTTGCACGTAAAACAGCTGGGCGCACTTGTGCACTCGGCCAGGACATGGCCTCGTGCGAAACAGTTCAAGCACAGCTTCTGTTGCATGATATGGTTGACCCTTTCATTGACACCCATCTGAAGAAATCGAGGGCACAATCGAATCGGATGGTTCTCCGGGAACAGAAATTGCAGGTCTGGGTCTTAATGATCACCCTACTCTCAAAAGAGTTGACCTGCCTGGAGACGGGGCCTTCTTGGGTGAGGCTCTTGGAACCGTCGGAGCGTTCGTGCTGGATGACACCTCCGCTATCGCTTCTAGGGTGCGATGGCGCTCTAGAAGAAAAGCGTTCATGTCAACCCACGTTGGAATATCGCTCTTGTTTTGGATTGACTGTTCCCAAAGAGAAAGGGTCAACTTGGGGAGCCTCGAAGAACACAAGAAAACCAGGATGCAATCCCAATTCTCTACGTTGATCTTCGAGTGCTCTAAGGCTGTCAGACACCCTTGAATAGTGCTCTGCAGCTCCAGAATAGAGGAACCCGACTCTTGCCCAATGGCGGGCCAATTGATATTGGAATCCTTTGCACAATATGACGAAAACCAAAGGGCGGACGACCGTGGAAATGATAGGAAAGAGGAAACAACGTTTGTGGTACTTATCTGCGGAGTAGGCTGGAGTAGCGATGATGAAAAAATATCCGGCTCGAAGGACCAAATGTTTACGTGGGGGCGCTGAAAAGTTCCAAAGTTTCTTCCCGTAGAAATGAAAACACTCGCGGTTAATATTTACTATTATATATATTTAAACTTTCGGGTTATTAGTTACAAAACGAAGAGAGAGAGCGGGTTATTGGGGTGACCGCTTGTCAACGAAAGTAGATCAATACTTGAGAGGCAAAATGCCGACGGCATTTTGCAGATCTAGCGCCGAGCCCTTGCAAAGCTCGGCTCTGCGGTGGAGAGTTGTGAGAGAGAGAAGTTGAGAGCACTGGATCTTGAGTGCTTTCTTACGCGTGAGCGCATTGCGGGTGAGCGAAAAGCATCAAGTGCTTTTGGTCGGCGGAACGGATAGTGTGCCACTCACCTACAGTGCGCTCGCATCAACAACTACTAATAATGATAATAATAATAGTAATAATAGCTGTCATATACGATTTACAAATGATTTTGGTGCGGCTATGCCGTACTTACAAATACTCTTTACACGCTGTTTTTATACTGCATCGATATCGACAGGCCTGTGATGATTGATGAGCTGGGTGAAACTTCAAAAGGGATTAGAATATATAACAGCTTTGATATAATATTATATGCATACCATACCCATATGAGGACTTACTATTCGATTATATCTAACTTAAAATATAATACTAAATATAAAATTCAAATATAAATTTAAATAGGAATTATATTTCAATACGACTTTTAATTGAATTTACGTTAAATTGTTGAACATTTTATATGGCAAAGAAAAATTATATACGAGAAAAGAAACAACAGCAACAAAGGCGGCGGCGAGTGCAATTGCACTATCGGCGGCGTTAGAAGCAGCAACGAAAAACGGCAGTGGTTTCCAGTGGCAATCGCACTGTCAACACAACATCCAACCGCTTTAGCAACGCATGGCGTCGCTTTTACAGCCTCCTGCTGTCTTGTGTGTCGCTAAACTAGTGACTCAAGTGCAAATATCTAGGCGTTTGGCGGCAACTTCCTTTGCAAAGTTGTTGCCACGCCTTTTGGCGCGGGGCCTATGCAGTTGCAGATCAGTTGGTGTGTGCTGTACAGTGGTCGTCGCCACGTGATTACTCACACAATATCCTACACCAAGAAAAAGGTACCAATGAAAATTATGAAATTTGGTTATCTCGCTAAATACCTTTTAAACCAACAAGAAGACCATATAAAATAAGAAAAATGCACTTTGAAAAGTGCGCACTTCTGAACAACACCAATAATAATTATATATAATATTGTGACGGATGCCGTCAGATTTATTTTTAATATTCTGCTGCGGCACACTTTATCTCTGTAGCTTTTGCATTAAAAGAGATGGTCTAGCCTAGATTAAGCGTGGATATCGATATTGCTTGATTAATCTTAGTTCGATATCGATATTATTTAATACGATACTAATGTGAATGGCAAAAGTGATCCTGCCAACTCACTGCAAATATTCGATTAATAATTAATAATATACTAACATCTGTTGACGAGTGCATCAATAATCGAATACAGATGTTATCGCGAGCAGCTGTTAGCTTGCACAACAGTCGCGTCGCAAATATTGATACTGCCATACAATTAAAATTCAAATTGCAAATTAACGGACATTGCTCACCCCTACAAAGTTAACCACCATTTCGTCTCTGAAGAGACGCGCAATTTGAAGTGCGCAAAACAGCTGTTGGACTGACAGCTATAGTGGTAAAGTCAGATCTAGTGGACTCGATCGAAAGCTTTTCGTCGCACACAAGTCTGATGAGATCCACCGGCATCAGAACTGAAAGAAGCATTCAGTAAAATAGTAGAAGTAATGCAGGATTTCGAATTCGAGACGATATAAAAGGGTTCGTAAGAGTACACTCGAGTCTACAACGACTCAATCCTTTCATACATGAGTATGAAGGATCTTGGTGTTCGTTTTCGTTGTTGCGAGTCGGGGGCGACTGGTAAATGCTCCTATTTCGTATAATGCTAAGTTTCCACTCCTCTTGTCGAAGCGCCCACAATTTGCTCGCAGCTATGTGAGCTACCTTCACTTGATCAACTGTCACGCTGGCCCAAGAGCGCTCGTGAGCATTCTCAGAGAACGACTTTTGTTAGTCAATGCTCAAGAGCTTTGTCGTCAGACAGTACGATCATGCATCCTTTGCTTTAAATGCAAACCTCGGCTGCTTACGCAAATAATGGGAAATTTGCCTGCTGATCGACTCCGAGCGCTCCGCCCATTTTCAATTTGTGGCGTAGATTTTTGTGGCCTAGTTGAGACTACCTATACATAGGATTCGCGGAAAGCCGCCGTACAAGTCGTACATAGTTTGTTCGTCTATTTTGCGTCAAAAGCGGTTCACTTAGAAATTGTATCCGATCTGTCAACTAATGCATTTCTAATGGCTTTCCAAAGGTTTGTTGGTCGAAGACGACGAACTTCGTCGGAGCAAGTTGCCATCTGGAGGAGATGCGGAGGCGAGTCGATGCCGAGGAGAACGCAGTTTGCGACTTCGCATCAAGAAGCGGATGCGAATTTGCGTTCATACCGCCGAGGGCTCCTCACTTCGGAGGACTATGGGATGCAGGTGTGAAGTCTACAAAGCACCTACTCCTACGGACGGTGGGCAACGCCCTGCTCACGGCCGAGGAGCTGCAGACAGTGGTCGTGGCGGTCGAGGCGGTGCTCAACTCAACGGCGAGGCACTAACCCCAGGGCACCTACTGGTGGACGGCCCACTGGTGGCACCGGCAGCATGGCGGACCCCGGACCAGGAGGGTCTGAGTTGCTTAAGGCGATGGAGAGCTGTCTCGTCGCTCAAGCGAGCGTTCTGGCAGCGATGGTCCCGGGAGTATGTGCTGGGCCTGCAGGCACGGGCCAAGCAAGCCCAGCACATACCCCGGGACCATCGCGAAAGATGAAAGATGAAAAAAGTTCGATAAGAACACCAAGAGCGAACATGATTATATGCTTGGAAATGCAATTCGCCGTACGCAGTAGAGTCGTGATCAGCAGTCGAAGCATAACAGTCGTGCGTGTACGTAGAAGGCCATCGTTTTCAGCCGTATCAAATTATCAATTATCTTAAATTTACCTTATGTATTATATTATATTCTAATAAGACTAAGGCCGTGTAACGAACACGTCTAGGGCGTCATCTTATTATGAGACGACCCGTTAAGTGGGCAGCAAACTGGAAGCATACTCTGCCTACATTATCGACTAAAGCTCAGGGAAAGTGGGTGGGTCTTTTGCCACCTAGTACCGTGCCACACAGATAAAAGGAGGTAGACAGAGTTAAGACGGGAACAGACAGGATAGGCTATCAACCGATAGACCGGTTAAGAAGTATTTGCATTCAATATATAAATATGAAGAACGAAGATGGTTATGTTCTTCTTCTTTACCCTCCCAACCTGTAAAAGCTTCTGGCTCTATGACTTTACCCAAATTAAGCAACAACAAGTAATATCAGGTGCCCATTACTTTATAATTTATTTCGACTTCATGATTATTCAACGAGGTTAAGACCAAAAGGCTTCAAAAATACTGTAATGCATGTACATAACTTCATTTTATGCATTTTTGCCTACTATATTACTTTTGCCTAGTATTTCCTAATAGGATGGGTTTAAATCAAGCGCCTTGTCCCACTGTAAGCCTGCTCAGCCTAACTGAGCAGTTACATTTAGACTCAATCTTGCGCTCTTCTTTGCTATAGTTGTTACAGTTTAGTTATAAGCTTTCGCTCATCTTTGTTTTCTAACTACTATTGTCGGAATAACCGGCAACCAATAAATTGTCACTCTCTCCTTTCGCAACTAGCAAACGAAACAGACGTGTTTAATTTGCGCATCAGCAGCCTTCAAAGTGTCTTGTCTTTTTGCTCCCAACAATAAATATTTTTTCGATTTTCGTAATTTTACATGGCGCCCGAGCAGGCACTCACTGTTGAGTTTGACATTAGAAACATTCTCTTGAGTTCTTGCATTGGTGTTTCTCTTAATAGTAGAGTGTGTTTTCTCTTTGCTTAACTTGCACAACCCAGAAACATACACCAAGTCGCAATGTCGAAAGATAAAGGGAAGACTGAATTAAATCAAACCGTGATTGAAAATTGCCATAGTGCAAAATTAACGCTGTTATTTTCTAGATTATCAAAGCTAGAAGAAAGTATTGAGAGGCTTAGATTAACAGTGTTAAATGAAACAGGTTCCATCAATAAAATTGAGATCCAATGTCGTTTGGATATACTAAATAAATACATTGCAGATGCCATGGAGTTGCAATCTGAAATTGATTGCATTGACCCGGACAATTCTAGCCGTGCTTCCTTAGAAGAATTATGCATTAAGACAAGGTCGTTGTATCTGATTAGTTTGAAGGAGCCCGATTCGGACCGAGTGGCTCAGCCAGCATCGTATAGATCTCACTTGCCTAAAATTAACTTACCAAAGTTCAATGGCAAGCACTCAGAATACAAGCAGTTCATAAGCCTTTTCGAAAGTCTTGTAGATTCTGACCGGTCGCTATCAAATATTGAAAAGTTCAATCACTTAATTTCATGTCTGTCTGATGAGGCATTAGGAACAATAAAGGCGTTCCAAGTTTCGGGTGTAAATTACCCAAAAGCTTTAGAAAACTTGAGGCGTGTATACGACAACAAATGTCTTATATTCTTCGAAACGATCGCACAATTGTTTCATATCTCGCCAATGAATAAACCTTCGGCATCTGGGTTGAGGACCATTATAGATACGGTTTCGGCAATTTTTGAAAATTTGTTGTCACTAGGTGATGAACGAGATATCACCAACGCGATTCTCATACATATTGTATTGTCAAAGGTTGACCATAGCACCAAATCAAAGTATGAAGAACAGCTCGACTATAACAGGCTTCCACAATGGTCTGAGTGTGTCGATGTTTTGAATAGGCGCTACCAGCATATTTCAGGTGAGGAAAGCTCGAAATATAGAACGAGCCCTAAGCCAGAACCGAGTCCCAAACGGACTACCAAAGCGTCGTATTCAGCGTCTAAGTCCAGCAACCCTAGTTGTCAGTTCTGTAACGCGAATCATTTTATAAGCAGTTGCCAAGGCTTAGGGCACTGCCGGTTACAGAACGATTCAGTTTCGCCAAGACCCAGAACCTTTGTTTAAACTGCTTGCAGTCTGGGCATAGAATATCCAGCTGCACATCTTCAAAATGCAGAGTGTGTTCTAAATCGCATAATACATTGCTGCATAGATTCGATGCGTCAGCTCAGCCTCAGACCACGAGTATGAGCCAGCATCAACATCAACAGCCTGGTAGCTCGAGCGGCCAAGCATCGTCACATCCAGCGCACGTAGCTAAGCCAACAGCAGAAATTGACCATGTCATTCTGGCTACCGCTGTTGTGAAAATTCGCGATAGATTCGGTCAATTCCAATTGGCCAGGGCTTTGTTGGACTCTGGGTCTCAGGTCAATTTCATGACTGAAGAATTTGCCCAAGCTCTAAGGTTGTCGCGAGCCAACAAGTGTCTGACAGTTACGGCCATAGGAACGTCAAATTTGGTAGCCCGACATGAAGTGTCCACAACGATATCATCTCGTGTTAACAAACATCAGTTTGACGCCGATTTCTGGGTGCTAAAATCAATTTCGAACCAGCAGCCAGACAGCTTTATTCCAGTCAAGCAATTACATCCTTATTTCTACAAGCCGCAGAGAATCGACTTGCTATTAGGAGCCGATTCCTTTTTCGACCTTTTGTGCACAGGCCAAATTAAATTGAATGACAGTGGCCCTCTGTTACAAAAACTCTGCTAGGGTGGATTGTGTCAGGGCGGCGCAAAGGTATTCCGAGTCAGAACCCATTATGTGGTGCAACGACGTACTCGTCGGAAGATTTAAAACTTGACTCGCTGATAGAAAGGCTATGGGACTTAGAAAAGTTCCAGACTTATCGAGCGCTGCTAAATATTCGTCAGAGCAAAGAGCCTGCGAACAGGACTTTATTGACCGAGTGACAACTCTATCGACAGGGCGATTAGAAGTTAGTCTTCCTTTTAAAACAGACCCAAAAATACTTGGTTCGTCCTTTGAAACGACAAAACGTCGGTTTCTTTCACTTGAACGCAAGGTTTCAAGAAACGCAACATTAAAGGAAATGTATGTCAGTTTCATGAAAGAATATATAGAACTTGGTCATATGTCTCCCGTTGATTTTCCACCAGGACCACACTATTTTATACCACATCAGTGCGTCCTGAGGCCTGATAGTGCCACCACCAAACTTCGAGTTGTTTTCGACGCTTCGTGCAAAACGACTTCTAATTATTCATTGAATGATATTCTAATGGTGGGGCCAACTATACAGAGGGAACTCTTCTCGTCGCTAATTCGCTTTCGACTTAGTCAGTTTGCCCTCACGGCAGATATTACTAAAATGTATAGACAAGTAAGCATGTCTCCAAAGGATCGGATGTTTCAACTTATTGTCTGGCGTGAAAATCCGTCAGAAAAGCTTCAAATTTACCAACTGAATACAGTTACTTATGGCACTGCGTCTGCTCCTTTTCTGGCCATACGAAGCCTTCACGAACTTGGTGTTCGCCATAAGGAAACACATCCTCTTGGAGCTAAAGTCGTCTGCAATGACTTCTACGTCGATGACATGCTTACTGGAGCTGACGATGCTGATACGCTGAAGGAGATTTGTGTCCAAGTGTCAGATATCCTAAGCTCCGGTGGTCTCCAATTGGCCAAATGGTACTCCAACCACCCTACTTTAATCAATGGGAATGAAACTGATAAAGTTCTCAGTTTCAACGATACAGATTCGACCAAAACATTGGGCATGCGGTGGACGCCAAAATCTGATATATTTCGATATCATTTGGATTCCAGCTTCACCGATCTTAGCCCAACAAAACGCAACGTTTTGTCTGTGACAGCTCGTATGTTCGACCCACTTGGCTTGCTGATCAGTATTAAAGCCAGAATCTTACTGCAAGAGCTCCGGCAAAATCATCTAGCATGGGACGAAACTATCCCTATGCATACAAGATGGGAGAGATTTAAAGAAAATCTACTAAACCTTGATAAAGTATCCATGCCACGATACACCAATTCCAGCAAAACGCAGACGCTTCCAGCCACGCTTATGGCTGCTGTCTATATATACGAGCTAATCAGAATGGAAAAGTGAAATGTAAATTGCTTACATCAAAAGCAAAAGTTGCGCCTTTAAAACCAAGTCGATCCCAAGACTTGAGTTGTGTGCAGCGTATTTACTGGCGCAGTTGTGGTCGTACGTCAAGCCAATGCTTGGCAAATGCAGAATCGACAGTGTGCATTTTGGACAGATTCAGAAATCACACTGTATTGGATTAGAATGTCGCCTTCTTCGCTAGCAACACTCGTAGCAAATCGTGTATCCAGTATACAAGACCTCACACAAGATGTTAGATGGAGACATGTGCCTTCTGTGTCAAACCCTGCCGATATTTGTTCACGTGGGTGTGACATCGATGAGTTAGTCGACTCGATATGGTTAGAAGGCCCACTGTTCTTAATGGAAGAGCAGTGTGAGTGGCCTAAGAATCCTCATTTTTCATTGTCAACCGATTTGAAAAACAGTGAAACAAAAATCAGCTCAGGTTTGTTTAACTACCAACCCTGATTTTCTGTCATCTATACTGGCTCGCTTTTCTTCGTACAAAAGGTTGGTTCGAGTGATTGCCTATGTGTATAAATTCATTTGCTGGCCAAAAACTAAAAATGTTCTTCAGCCCTTAGTAAACAGGAGTTGTATTTTGCCTCGTTAAAGTTATTTGAATTGGTTCAGCGGTCCGAATTCCACTTGGAATTTAAAAACTAAAAGCAAATCAATTAGTTCAACCAAATGTTCAATCTCTCGCTCCATTTATTCAGAAAATCTCTGAGCCAGGAAAATCTCTTTCGTTGATCCGCGTAGGTGGCAGACTATTAAATGCACCGATTGACGACGATGCCAAGTTTCCAATCTTAATGTCAAAGAATTCGCCCTTGGTCAGAATGTATTTAAGAGACTTGCATCAGACCAACTGTCACGCTGGTGTTAAAACTATGATTTCGCTCTTAAGGCAAAGAATTTGGCTGATTAATGCTCGAAGAGAATGCACACAAATAGTTCGTGGTTGCATTCTTTGTTTTCGATACAAGCCAAAACTAATGGAACAAGTAATGGGGCAGTTACCAACTGATCGTTTGATTACTACACGTCCATTTCACATTTGTGGCGTTGATTTTGCGGACCCATAAATGTTTCCTTGAGAATTCGGGGACGGCCTCCTTTAAAATGTATATAGCAGTATTTGTGTGTTTTGCATCAAACGTCGGGACAAACAACCTACTCAAGGAGCTACAGATGGAGTTCTCGAAGCAGCAGGAGAAACTGCAGTTGTTCACGACGGAGATGGGGATGGAATGGCACTTCATCCCTCCTCGAGCCCCACATTTCGGATGGCTGTGGGAAGCCGCGGTGAAATCCGCAAAGCACTCCTCGTCCGGCAAATCGCCAACGCGTTACTGGCGCAAAGCGAGGTCAGAGCTCATCTGGCAGATGTCGAGGCCATCCTCAACTCGCGGCCTCTCACTCAACTCAGCTCCGATCCCAACGATGGCGAGGCTCTAACGCCGGGCCATCTTCTAATCGGGCAAGCCATACGTTCGCTGCCGCAAGGATCCGTGCCAGACAGGCCCAACAAAGAGCTGACGTATTTGCGACGGTGGCAAATGTTATCCACGCTCAGACAGCGGTTTTGGCTCGCGTGGTCGAAGGACTACATCCACAACCTCCAAATCCGCACCAAATGGAAGTCTCCACAGCCCGGCTTGAGGTCGGATGCCTCGTACTGGTTCACGAGGACAACACGCCACCTCAGCGGTGGATAACTGGAATGGTCGCGTAACCCGAGGAACAGACGGCCAAATACGGGTGGCCGAAATTAGAACTGGCACTGGCACATTCAAGCGCCCAATCCATAAATTAGCACGGTTGCCAGTGATTTGAAATCCCACGTCGGGTATTCCAAGGTGGCCGGTGTTAAATCAAGCGCCTTGTCCCACTGTAAGCCTGCTCAGCCTAACTGAGCAGTTACATTTAGACTCAATCTTGCGCTCTTCTTTTATAATTGCTATAGTTGTTACAGTTTAGTTATAAGCTTTCGCTCATCTTTATTTTCTAACTACTATTGTCGGAATAACCGGCAACCAATAAATTGTCACTCTCTCCTTTCGCAACTAGCAAACGAAACAGACGTGTTTAATTTGCGCATCAGCAGCCTTCAAAATGTCTTGTCTTTTTGCTCCCAACAATAAATATTTTTCGATTTTCGTAATTTTACAATGGGTATGAATATAATACTAATAAGAATAATAATAACAATAATAATAGCTGTCATATACGATTTACAAATGATTTTTGTGCGGCTATGCCGTACTTACACACACTCTTTATACGCTGTTTTTCTTACTGCATCGATATCGGCAGGCCTGTGATGATTGATGAGCTGGGTGGAACTTCAAAAGGGATTAGAATATATAACAGCTTTGATATAATATTATATACATACCATACCCATATGAGGACTTACTATTCGATTATATCTAACTTAAAATATAATACTAAATATAAAATTCAAATATAAATTTAAATATGAATTACATTTCAATACGCTTATTAATTGAATTTACGTTATATTGTTGAACATTTTGTATGGCAAAGAAAAATTATATACGAGAAAAGAAACAACAAGTACAAAGGCGGCAGCGAGTGCAATAGCTCTATCGGCGGCGTTAGAGGCAGCAACCAAAGTCGGCAGTGGCCTCCAGTGGCAATCGCACTGTCAACACAACATCCAATAAGAGATGCGACGACGAGTGGCGGCAAAGATCTCAATGCCGACGAGTGGTGCAGGCTCGGCAACACATAGCAGCGAGTCGTAGCAACGACTCTGCGTCAGAAACGCGCAGCCTCAGCAGCGCATGGCGCAACTTCCACACTGATAACGAGAAGTGGCCACGAGCAGCTCTATGCTGATCCGTTCTCTCTCAAAAGGTTTATCCGAAGCTTGTGTTTTTCTGGAACCGCTTTAGCAACGCATGGCGACGCTTCTACAGCCTCCTGCTGTCTTGGGCGTCACTAAACTGGTGACTCAAGTGCAAATATCTAGGCGTTTGGTGGCAACTCCTTTGCAAAGTTGTTGCCACGCCTTTTGGCGCGGGGCCTCTGCAGTTGCAGATCAGTTGGTGTGTGCTGTACAGTGGTCGTTGCCACGTGATTACACACACAATATCCTACACCGTGTGGTGGCGGTTACGAGAATACCACCTCAGTCAACCACTGCTTGTCGTAAAAGGCGACTAAAGTGGTATCAAGGCCGAGCCCAGTACAGCCTTGATTAGGATACTGGAAACACCACCTCTGACTTGATGAGTTGGGCTGACAGTCACAGTATTCTAGTATCTGAGTAGACAGAGTGATATCTTGTCGAAACGACTACTAGGCTAATGCTCTGACTGCCCCCGTCCCGTTAAAATCGTGGCTGACCTAAGCACGCTCAATGGTTCGTCCCCATTCAGTTGGGCGTACAGGCTCAGTTGAGACTACTCCTGACCTACGTGGATCTGGCTCTGAACATACGACCCCATGAAGGCGTATGTCAACCCTCGCATGGCCTCCCTGATACATAGACAACCATGAGATCATTAGACACGACTGCACTACGAACATTGATAACGACTTAGAGTTGGGACCCAATCACAACGATGTTTACAACAAGAGAAGGAAGGAAGGGAGGAGAGGAGAGAGAAAGGAGAGAATTGCATGAGTCTGCGGATCGACAGCGATCGGAAGGAGCGGCGAAGGTTGACCCGTTCGCAAGGAAGTCGAGGGTTTCCCACTCGCCGATAAGAGTGCCAGTAATTGCTGCGGTATCTGGGCCATCTGAACGAGCGTCTGAATCGGCTACAGTTATGGAAACACAGCAGGGCGAACAACGACCCCCGCCAATGCAACTTAATCTTAAAGTTGCGCAAACGCAGAGGTCAAAATCAGTCCCACCATCGGACAACGCTACGAAGGAGGGCTCGTCGCCACTACGATCGGACCCGGTGAAATTTACGGTACTCGGGGAGAAAATTGGTCTCCTTAACGATATGCTCGAAGGTCGGAGATCTATTCACCAACCGATGAGGAATCTGATCGAGGAGATTACAAACCTGTATAAGGAGATTAAGGAGAATAGCCTCGGCACCTCCTCACCCATGCAGAAAGGCGAGTCACCTAGTGACAAACCATCCCGGAAGAGCAATGTTGGAAAGGAGTCGACAAAGAGCCCCGGAGGCGGAAAGGTGACAGCCCCGCTGACACAGCGGCAACAACGGAGTCCCACGCAAGGGTTTCAATGATCCGGAATGGTAAACCTAGGAAGGAAAACAAGGCAAGGGAAGGTAGATGCACAGGCGGCGATAAGCAGCAGCGCGAGAGTTGGACGAAGGTGGAGCCGAAGAAGAAGCGAGTTAGGCAGTCAAAGCCGGATGCGATTGTCATCCAAGGAGCGACGGGAGTGAGCTACGCGGATATCCTGCGATCGGTGAAGACAGAACCTCGACTCAAGGATCTAGCTCAACTAGTGAAGGGAATTAGGAAGACCGCGAAAGGCGAACTACTCTTCGAACTGGTGCGCGCTTCCGATCCTAACACGAAGGTCATGCAGGAGGCTGTGAGCACACTTTTAGGTGACAAGGCGGAAGTCCGGGTGCTGTCGGAAACCGTGTCGCTAGAGGTAAAAGACATTGATGAGCTGACGACAGAAGCAGAAATCCTGGAGGCTCTGGTCACCCAGTTTGAGGTACGGACATCAGCCGATCCTCATTACAATCGCTTCGGCCGGCGTACGGAGGCACCCAAACAGCCACACTGAGGGTATCCGGCGGATTGGCGGGGAAGTTACTATCTGCAGGCAAAATCCGTATAGGCTGGGTCATCTGTCGCATTAGACAGAAGGTACAGCCTATTCGATGCTTCAGATGCATGGAGTTCGGCCATGTAGCAAGTAGATGCACATCCGAGACGGATTGCAAGGACCACTGCTTTAACTGTGGAGGAAGAGGGCACCAGGCCAGGAACTGCAAGGAGGATAAGGCCTGCATGCTGTGCACAAGGAAAGGAGAAAAGGATTGCAAGCACGCAACAAATAGCCCGCTTTGTCCGTTTTTAAGAAGGCTGTCGCCCGGTCACATAAATGATGCGCATATACCAATTAAATTTGAATCACTGCGCAGCGGCACAGGACCTGCTAGAACAGACTCTTAGGGAAAGGAAAATCGATGTTGCCATTCTATGCGAACCCTACAGACAGAAATCCCCAATACGTGGGTCGGGGACAGATGTGGTAAGGCAGCGGTGTGGAGTTGCGGGGAAACCCGGCGATGATGTCAGAAGTCAAAAGCGGTAGCTTTTTGTTCGAGCCAGGATAGGCCCGATCTATTTCTATAGTTGCTATCTGCCTCCATCCATGGATCTACAAAGCTTCAGGGCGGCTACGGATGAACTTGCGGATGACGCGAGGTCAAAGACGCCATGCCTCATTGCAGGGGACTTTAACGCTTGGGCCACGGAGTGGGGAGCGCGAGGACCAACGACAAAGGTCAAGCTCTGCTGGAGGCGCTGGCGACCCTGGATGTAGTGCTGCTAAACTCTGGCAACCAGTACACGTTCAGTAGGGGTAGTATGGGATCCACCATCGATGTTACTTTCGTAAGTAGCAGCCTTTCACGCAGAGCATCCTGGAAGGTATGCGGTGATTACACGCATAGCGACCACTCTGCGATTATTACGGAGATTGGTGGAAACCTGCTACGGAGAAGCACCCCCAGGGAGACTCTCATATAATATGAGGTCCTTCGATAGCGAGGTCTTCAATTATATGATCAGAGGAGCAGAGCTGGATGGCACGGCGGAGGTTATGGCCAGCAAGGTAATGGCAAGGATAGCGAGTGCTTGCGATGCCTCAATGTCCAGGAGAGTGCAGGGAGGAAGTCGTCTTCCGCAAGTCCACTGGTGGAACGACGAGATAGCGGACGCAAGGAGAGAGTGCCTCCGAGCCAGGCGGAACTACCAGCGTGCTGCCCCTGGTTCCGCATACGAGTACCTGAGAGGAGTACACAACACAAAGAGACGGATTCTGGCGAAACTTATCAAGGAAAGCAAGAGGGCGTCCTTCCAGCATCTGGTGAACGAGGCGGACAACGACCCGTGGGGTATGGCCTACAAGCTGACGATGAAGAGGCTGAAAGCGTTTAGGACTCCCAGTCCATCCTGCCCAACCCTCCTTGGCAGGATTGTGCGCGAACTATTCCCACTGCAGAGTAGAGTAGGAAGGCCAAATACGCTACTGCAAGGACATCGTATCAGCTTCCCGCAGTTACTCGGGAAGAGCTCCGGGATGTCGCTAGAGGCATCAAGGTGAACAAGTCGCCCGGCCCCGATGGTATCCCCTGGTCTGGCCATCAAAGCCGCCCTGGAGAATTACCCGGAGGACCTGATGAGGCTGTACAATAGGTGCCTAGAGGAAGGAGTGTTCCCTGCCCCATGGAAAAGCAGTCGCTCGTGCTAATCCCGAAAGGGGAAACCTCCGGAGGAGCCTTCCTCGTACCGACCGATCTGTTTACTAGACACGGCGGGCAAAGCGCTAGAAACGCTAGTACGGGAGCGCCTGGAGGTCGCTATAAACCGTGCAGGGGCTTATCACCATGGCAGTTTGGGTTCCGGAAGGGTCGCTCTACGATTCAGGCTATCAGCCAAATTATGGACAAGGCGGAGAAGGCAATCGCGGGGGAGCGCTGGCTCTGGGGCAGTAAGGAGTACTGCCTCATCACCGCACTGGATATAAGAAATGCCTTTAATTCTGCCAGCTGGCATAGGATCTTGCACGCGTTGCAGCACTTCAATATCCCGAGCTACCTCACCCGGATAATTGCAAGTTACCTTAGCGACAGGAAGCTCTGGTACACGACCAGTACAGGCACTGAGAGCTACGAGGTCACTGGAGGCGTCCCCCAGGGATCAGTGCTCGGCCCCACCTTGTGGAACGCTATGTACGACGGAGTCCTCCGCCTAAGGATGCCGGACGGTGTGAATATTGTCGGATTTGCAGACGACATAGCGATCGTGACGGTCGCGAAGCACCTGACGGATATAGAGGCAAAGACGAATACTGCAGTCAAAGCAGTACGGGATTGGCTGGAAGAAGTAGGGCTCCGACTGGCGGAGCATAAAACCGAGGCCGTGTTAGTTACTTCAAGGAAAAGGTGGAGTTTGTTAATATCGTAGTTGGGGATACAACGATACGCTCGCAGGCCACTATGACCTATCTCGAGTCAAGGTGGACAACAGACTCAACTTTCGAGCACACCTCATGTACGCGGCGAGTAAGGCAGCAACCGCATCCACGGCCTTAGCCCGAATAATGCCGAACACAGGTGGCCCTAGGCAGAAAAGAAGGTTACTGCTCACGAACGTGGTCAGGTCCATCAGCCTTTACGCAGCCCCGATCTGGCTAAAGGAACGGAGAGCGGCACCTTCCTGAGGCAGATGAACTCGGTGCACCGGATCTGCGCGCTCAGAATGTGTTGCGCATTCCGGACGGTATCGGGAGAAGCTGCAATGGTCCTTGCGGGAACAGCGCCATTCGATCTACAGGCAGCAGAGCGCGCGAAGGCCAGGGATAGAGCCAGTATCATACAGGAGTGGCAGGCAAGGTGGAACAGCGGCACGAAAGGTCGGTGGACACATCGCCTGGTACCGACATTTCAAGGTGGTTAGACAGAGGTCACGGAGAGATGAACTTTACCTAACACAATTACTAAGTGGTCACGGGTGTTTCAAAGGATACCTGCACCGTTTCGGCCATGCATCAGATCCTTACTGCGCCCACTGCGAGCCGCAGGTGGTGGAGGATGCAGAGCACGTCTTTCTGCACTGCGGACGCTTCGCAGGTGCTAGAGAAGAACTAGAAGCCCGCCTTGAGGGGCGTGTCGAGACGGAGTCCGTAGTCGAGCACATGATAAGCTCGAGGGAGAAATGGGTGGCGGTGAACACGATGGCAGTGACTGTAATGAAGCAGCTAAGAAGAGAAGAGAGAGCACGAATCCCAGCCAACCCAGAAGAGGGCCGATAAAGGCCGAACCCTCCCCTGAAGTATTACCTCACGGCAGTTCCGGGGAGTGCGTTAAATGCGGGAGAAACAGGCGTTAGCCTGGTTTCGCAGGACCACTTGAACGTACTGCGGTGCGTCAACGTCCATGTTTAAAAAACACCAGGAAAAAGGTACTAATGAAAATTATGAAATTTGGTTATCTCGCTACGTACCTTGTTAAACCAACGAGAGGGCCAAGGAAAATCAAAACAATGCACTTTGAAAAGTGCGCACTCCCAAACAACACCAATAATAATTATATTTAATATTGTGACGGATGTCGTCAGATTTAGTTGTAATACTTTGCTGCGGCACACTTTATCTCCTTAGCTTTTGAATTAAAAAAAATGGTCTAGCCTAGATTAAGCGTGGATATTGATATTGTTTGATTAATCTAAGTTCGATATCGATATTATTTAATACGATACTAATGTGAATGACATAAGTGATCCTGCCAACTCACTGCAAGTATTCGATTAATAAATCAATAATATACTAACATCTGTTGGCGAGTGCATCAGTCATCGAATGCAGATGTTATCGCGAGCAGCTGTTAGCTTGCACAACAGTCGCGTCGCAAATATTGATACCGCCATACAATTTAAATTCAAATTGCAAATTAACGGACAATGCTCACCCCTACACCACAAGTTCAATGTGAGTCTTTACGACGAAGATTGAATTTGAAAAAGTGAACAAGAACCTATCAAATTTCTTTAGCATGGAATGTGCCTATTTCTTTCCCTGTTAGACCTTCCAATAAGTACAAAGAATTGCCCATTTTCTTTTTAATGCGAGCGTTGATTCCAACAGGAGCTAACTTGGCATTAAAATTAGTTTGCAAAATTCCGTTTGACCACTTGTTGTCCAACTTCAAAAGAACGTGGTCTACTACGCAAATTATACATCTGTTGATTTTTCTCATAAGCCATTGTGAGATGTTTTTCAATGTCTGCACGAATCTTCTGAAATTGATCAATTCTACTTAAACCTTCCGTTTCATCGCTAAGCAAGTCAAGATTTCTAAGCAATTTAAAATCTTGACCGTGTGTGGTCATATGTTGTCCGAATACTACAAAATATGGAGATATACCAATCGACTGGTTTATGGAATTTCTTAAAGCCGCATTGATACTTGGCAAATAAATATCCCACACCCGCTGATCACTCCGTATATAAGCTCTTAAGGCTGCGTTGATAGAGCGATTAACTCTTTCGGCTGCATTTGATTGCGGAGCATACGCACCTGTTCTTATATGCTGAACTCCGAATTTGGAAATAAAGTTAGTGAACTCATGGCTTTTAAATTGAGTGCCATTGTCGCTAACTATAACTTCCGGTACTCCAAAACATGCAAAGATATCATCTCTTAAATAATTGATAATAACTTGCGATGTAAATTTCTTTACTGGTTTAAGAAAGGTAAACTTAGAAAAATGGTCAAGGAGGATGAAAATTCCTACGTTGCCTTGTTTAGTGCGCGGAAAAGGACCAATAAAATCGATGTATGACAGGGAACAGTTCTAACTCGACCGCAGCGATTTCTGTCACTTCTTCGAAGGATCTAGAAAGTGCATCAGCTACTACATTTTCACTTCCTTTTCTGTGTTCAAAATCAAAAGAAAAGCCCTGTAATTTAATTGCCCATCGAGCCAGCCTCCCACTCAAGTCTGATTGGTTCATTAACCAACGTAGGCTTGCGTGATCAGTAACGACTTTAAAGACTGTCCTTCGATATACATTCTAAATTTTTTATTGCAAGAACAACCGCTAAGCATTCAAGCTCGGTCACTGTCGTTGGGCTTTATTTAAACATATAAGCGATGGGTCTCTCGCTTCCTGATTCATCCACTTGAGCTAATACAGCGCCTACTCCATAAGACGAAGCGTCGCATTGTAGAACGCTTTGATTTCAAGCTCGGTCACTTGAGCTACGTCATTCCATTCATACGATTTTCCTTTTGATTTCAGTTAGGCTGTAGAATATTGAATCGCTGAGTCATACCTAAAAATCTTCTTAGTTGTTTAACTGGGATCATCCACGGCTTGTATTTTGTTAAGGTTCTTTGGAGAGTACCTTCTCCTACAATATATCCAAGAAAATTTACTTGACTGACTTTTTCCGACATTTATCGTCACTCCCGCTTTATGCAATTCTCAACTCTACTTAGCATAGCTCAACTGTTGAGTCTATCGAACGGGGAGTAGTGCAATGATCCACACAGAGATGCTTTGAGCACTCACTAAGGGCAGCCATCTTCACTTTTGCAACTTTTTCACTGAGAACATACATTTACATCAGACCAAAAATTTGTAAAGAAAAATTGCAAAAATAAATATAAAATAATACTGCAACCAAGCCAACAATTTTGGCATCCAAGGTTTTCTTTTGTCGCCAACTTGGATTGGCCGGCTCTTTAGAGAGTTTAGAATTGCTAAATTTTCTCTTTGCCACTGATTGGTAAGTTGTGTCAATCTGATTAGACCTTGCGGTAAAATGTTATTTTATGCAGCTTATTGGTCATACCGCTGGCAATTGCACACGCTAGACCCTCCATAGAGTGTAATAGGTGTTGCACATTGCGGTCCTCGCCTTCCCAAGCGCAGGCGGCTCTTCACCCTAACCTGCAAGCCTAAGGGAGTATTGGTGAAGGCAGCGAACCTCGCTGCGAACAGCCAGCTAGAGCGAGAATAAGGCAATAATCTTGCGGCAGCGAATCTTCGCTGCAGATTATCAAACGGTATTCGATAGCGGCTCAGCGAAGGCGATACTAGAGACGTTCAAAGGAGCGTTGATCTTCCGGCGAGAGATCTACGGCTCCACAAAAACACGCCAGTACCATCTGCATTGGATTGTTTTCGTTCGTAAAATGCACTAAGAGTGCCAACATGGTTTGAAAAACTGAAAAGTTAAATTGAATTTGTATTTAGTACTTGTCAAAATCAACTAACTCATTTCTTCGACCTTTATACAGCCAACATGGGGTACATAGGGATTCGATAGCCTGATATCCATAACCCTTTATCATCTTTAACAGCTATCATCAACATTCATATGTGCTACGACGGATTCATCAGTTATCAGGCCTGCTAACATCGATGGAAAGTGCGTAAGTACGGCATAGCCGTGTCTGTAATTATAGTTGATTGGGGTTGTGATTGTGAAGCCCTCGTTTCCTTGTTGGTCCGTGTTGGTTACCTATCTTTCGTATTATTAAGTCATGAAGATAACCGTTTAAGTAAAACAAATTAACGTAACGATAAATAAAAGCTCAATAAATCAAGCACTATTGTTAACTAAAGATAATTTTTATAAACAAAATGAAGTATGTTTATTAAATTACTGTATATCATGGAGAAGAAAACAATGATATGTTAACTTTTTGATTCTAATTGGGCACTGAATATGCGAGCGTTTGAGATAATGCGAAATGAGTACTGTCCCTCTCCCTAGTATTACACTCTGTCTACACTTTAATTTATGATGACTTACTACACAGTCGAAGCCAAAGACCCACCCCAGCCCTGAACTGAGCCGGCAAGTTAGCTAGACAGAGTAGGCTTAGACGAGTAGAACCTCGTGGTGTTCGTCACAAGATATACAAATATATGCGATTTTAACTGATACGGTATAGCTTGCTCCATCAATCTGCACATAGTCTGAGGAGCATTAGTAAGACCGAAAGGCATACGTTTAAATTGATATAGAGGTCGGTTGGCAAAGCAGTTTTCGGACGAGAATCCGAATCCAAACGTACATTGCACCGAAGGATGTCGACTTAAGAGACCATCCAACATAGGCATGGGATAGGCATCTTTACTATCGCCGCGTTGAGTTTGCGAGCATCTAAACAGAATCGAACCTTCCCTGGTTTAACGACTAACGTGACAGGAGAAGACCACGGCGAAGTGGGAGCTTCTTCGATTACGCCTATCTTAATCATTCGGTCTACTTCTTCGCACAGCAACTTCTCTTTAGCTGGCGACAAAGAGTAGAATCTTTGCTTAATGGGTTTGATATTGCCTATGAGTGAGGTTTCACCTAGGCCATCACGTTCTGATGAAGGAAAATATCCGATTACGGAATTCAATTTAGCTCTCTGCGACACAGAAAGATCAAGGACAGATGAATCAACTGGCGACTCAGCTTTGATCTCATTGATAGTGAACGAAGGCGAAATGGAAATGTCAAAGGCCTTCCAGAAATCCATACCACAAATCACATCTTGTTTAATGGACGGTACGAGCAAAAATTCGAAATCCTTAATCTGAGAATTAAAAGTGATGGGAATGCTAACTGTACCAGCAACAGTTTGCTTTAAACCATCCGCAGTATGAACAAAACCTTTAATTTTCTTAAATTTGTGTTTCATAGAGATAATGTGTTCAGCAAGAGCATGTCCAATCACACTTTTATTAGCGCCACTATCGAGGAGAGCTAAATAAGATTTGTCGAAAATACAAATCTGTGTCAACGGACGAATATCATTGTTCTTGTGCACTATAGTGGAAATAGTAAAGCATTTTAATCTTCGTCTATTTTCCCAAAATGCTTTCAGTCGTTGAGAAGAACGGCTTCTTTTGAAAAACAATGCGTTGGCATTAAAAATTTCTGCTCGACGCAAACGATAATCTCGCAAACGTTCATGATATGGCTTGAACGATCGATAAAATTTTACATCTGGTGATTGATAAGAAATGTCAGGGGTTGTAAAGTCGTGTCAGGTAGAGAAGTCATAAGCGTGTTTCTAAAGAAATCTTCGTGTCTACGGCATTCTCTTCGCAATATAGCTAGACTAGGTGTATCCATATGCAGTAACTCGTGCTTCAAATCAGATCTCAGATTATGTCTGACTTCTGTTATGATATCAAACTCCGACAACGGGTTTTGAGAGGATCTGCGATAGCCACCATCGCATCCAGAAAGTCATCAAATGTCTCATTGGTTAATTGCTTTCGGTGTCTCATAGTCTGCATAATATCTCGATCCGATCTTTGATCTTGATAACGTTCTCGTAACTTATTACATAGCTCAAACCAATTCATATGACCTGCTGTCTTGTGAACTCGCCAATAAAAGGAAAGAGCAGAACCGGAAAAGAGTAAATTGGCAAATTGATACAACACGTCGAAGCTGCCATTGAAATATTGGGTCGTAAGACAATTAATACGATATATAAAATCTTCGATAGGAAGATCATTGGCTGAACCAGAAAACTTAATTTTCCAATTAGAAATAACATTGGAAATTCGGTCAGGCCTATCAGTGGAGTAGTCACTCACGTTCGTACGTCCATCTGAGGCTCTGTTTCGCGAATTAGAGTCATTTGCTCTTGGCACATTGTCAGGAATCTCGTTATCCCATTCGAGCTGTGACTCGTCTCGAGATCCTCTTCGAAAGGAAGAAAGATTCAAGTTACGTAAAGCCGTGTTAATTTGCTCAGACACTGCTGCAGCAATACTTGTTCTATGAGCTTCTAAAGAACTTGATATCATTTGTTGAATGTGATCCTCATTACTCACATTACTAATAGGAACGAATATACCCGAGTCTCGCCTAGTTGCAGATCCAACTGATTGGCGTGTATTTTGGGTGTTTCTATTGATCGACTTAGTTACTGGACGATTTCTGGGAATAGCTCCGGCGGGATTATTACTCGCACCTTACTCGCATCTATGAAATTTATGTTTACACCGTGTTTCGGTATAAGCCGTTTCAGAATTGACGTCGTTGCAAATAGTGCAGACAATGGATTCTTGGGCCACGTTGCTTATCGAAACTAAATCCTCTGTACTACGCATAATTGCCAAAATGAAATTTGTTTTCTCTATACAATTTAAATTCGGAAAATAATATTCAACAATATAATAACAACAACAATAAAATAATATTCAACAATATTATTTAAATTCAGAAGATAATATTCAACAATATTGTTTATTTTCTCACAAAAATCTTTTAATTGGGACTTGTCCTTTTATTACTTGTTGCATAATAACAAATATATATCCTGCAAAACTTCTTAGCAAATGAACTGAATCTATAAACTTCTTTGATTAGTTGATGAAGGAAAAGAGGAACTTGTCGAAATAATCCAACAAGAGCAATCTCAATTTTCTCACTCATTCAAACAGAAAAACAAAACTTACTGATAACTGAAATCTATCACTTGGTTTAGATCAACCTGAGGTTAATTCTAACATTCCAGAGTGATGAGATGACAAGTTCGAATAAGCTTTAGAGACTACTAACTATGGTTAGTATTATATTGGCCAACTTGATTGACTATTGGTTGGGCTCCACGAAAGAATTAGCAGAATACCTATACTTCCGAATAATCAAACAGCTGACACACTACACTACTAAAGATTTGGATGGCGGTTGAGGAAGGAAATGGGAATATGAAAAAGATAACCGGAAGCGCGGGGATGCGATACCTAGATTCTGGATCGCTAATTGGTTGCGTAATAGCTTTCATGCCCGACGACTGGACATTTTATTCTAACACAACTCCAGCTCAACGTTCGGGCACCATTTTATTATGGATCGCTACATTCAAATTAAAAGGAAGATGAACCCTCTAAATTCTCAACGCAAAATAACCCGTGGCAATGCTAGCCTAGCTGCAATAGAAACGGACATGAACTCGAACCGATTCAAAATCTTGGCTTAAGGGTATAGAATCCGAAGTAACGCCTGCAGAGATAACAATGGCACTACAAGAGAAGGGATTTAGCGCAAAGACAGTCTTCAATATCCTTAACAGGGATAGAAAGCCGCAGCCACTCTTTAAGGTTGAGCGCGAGCCAAAAATAAGCCCCTGAAGAAATACGAAGTGCACCCTATATATAATCTTCAGTTCCTTCTGCACCGCCGAATTACAGTTGAGGAACCGCACAAACGCAATGGTCCGGTACAATGTGCGAACTGCCAAGAATATGGTCATACAAGGTCATACTGCAAATTGCGCCCGGTGTGTATAGTTTGTCGAGAGCTTCATGACTCCGCACACCGCCCAGCGAGCAAAGATGACTGCAACTCGAAAAAGTGCGGCAACTGCGGTGGCAATCACACTGCTAACTATAGAGGTTGCCCAGTTTATAAGGATTTGAAAAGCCGCATCCATCATAGAGGAATTACCGCCGCACCCAAAATAAAACGTTGAAAGTCTCCAGATCAAACCCTGAAGTCTTCTTCTCGATTGTAGACAGATCCTCACTAGGACCTATTAACTCTGACAAAAGTGTGACATACGCAAGCGCTTTAAAATCAGGACCGGCTACCCCTGCCACAAAAGTTCATTTCTGCAATCAGCATACCAAGAACCGAACATGGCTCAGCAGCATCAATCGCCGGAGCAGCCAAAAGAAACTTCGATGCTATGATATGCAGCTTACAAAAAGCCTAACAGAATTAATGTCATTTATGCGCAAAACTATGCACGATTTAATACGAAACAAATATCTATTGATTCAAATGCTGGTTACACAACAATCCAAATAATGACTCCCCTACGGATCTCTACGTGGAACGCTAACGGCGTTTCGCACCATAAACTTGAGTTAGCTCAATTCCTACTCGATAATCAAATCGACGAAATGCTGCTTTCAGAAACACACCTTACAAACAAATACAATTTTTAACTACGAGGATATAATTTCTACGTAACAAATCATCCATACGGTAAAGCACATGGTGGGACTGGAATTCTAATCAGAAGCCGTATTAAGCACCATTATCATAACAAATTTGCTAAAAACTACCTACAGGCCACAAATATAAAAGTAATTCTGGCAACCAACTTACACTAGCCGCCGTATACTGCCCCCTCGCTTCACTATAGCTAAAGATTAGTTTATGCAGTTTTTCAACTCACTAGGAGACCACTTCATAGCAGCAGGAGACTACAATGCCAAGCACACACACTGGGGATCTCGTCTCGTGACTCCAAAAGGAAAGCAGCTCTACAATGCCATTATCAACGCTAAGAACAAGCTCGACTATGTTTCTCCTGGCACTCCTGCATATTGGCCGGCAGACCCAAAGAAACTACCCGAATTAATAGACTTTGCGATTACCAAAAACATTCCAAACAAGTAAGAAACCTACAGTCGAGTGTACTCGACTGTGAGATACCCGCTACCCATTTTGAATAAAAGAAATATATTTCGCGGTATTTTTCTCAAAATATACCGAATATACTTCAAAAATACTAAAAATATACCAAATGGTATATTTGGTATATCGATATAGTACCGCATTCAAGATATGCCATAGACGGCACAATATATCAGATTGTCAGCCAAAGCAACTAAGACCCCTAGTAAATAGGCGTTTTTGTCCATACAAAAGTATTTCTTTAATAACTTCGACAATTTTACCTGATCGCAACCAAATTTTCAGGAATCATAACTATGTCGAAGTTTGTTCTGCCGAAGCTTGATTGTCCATTTCAGCGAAGAGCGTTCCGATGCTTTCACAGGCGAATTCTAGAGCACACTGCCCTCTCGATCGTAGCGTAGACAGTGAGTCGTCTACGCCTGAGCCATCGAACCACAATCGGCGACAGCGACGACACGCTGTCGCCCCGCATTAACGACTCTTCTCAAAGCTACAAAATGCAGACAACCAATCACAGCACACATAAAGGGTGATGCAATATTAACATGCATACTCACAACAACGCAGTGTCGATATGCCGACATGCACTCTCAACTGCGCAGTGTCAATGTGCCAATGTGCACTCACAACTACGCAGTGCCAAAATGCCAAAGTGCACCTAACATACAACTGCGCAGCGTCAATGTGCCGACACGCACGTACAGCTGCGCAGTGACAATGTGCCGAATCTGCATTACTTACTCTCCGACACGGCCATTCTGACATATACACGTCCCCGTGTCTATAATAACTATCTCAATTTCAATCTCACTTTCCAATTTCAATTCTTCAGAATAACCCAGTCAAATAATCTCAAGTCCATGTAGTCTTCCATAACATAACTTTATTTCTATTTTTAATATTTCGTAGGTTATTTTAATATTCTCAGTTTATATTCCCTTATAAACCATTTCTTTAATTTCCATTCCGATTAAACATTTTCAAATTATACATTAATCAGTCCAAAACATCAGTTCTTAATCCAAAGTACATACATAACCAGACTTTTATTAGCCAACTTTTAAATACAAACAAATTAAATTGTCAATCGCCAAAAACATTGACTTCACTTCTCTTATTATGCTCGTCCATCGCCCAAAACTTGGCATCACGAAATCAACAATCACATTGCTCGTCCATCGCCCAAAACTTGGCTTCACGAAATCCAACAACCACATTGCTCGTCCATCGCCCAAAACTTGGCTTCACGAAATCCAACAACCACATTGCTCGTCCATCGCCCAAAACTTGGCTTCACGAAATCCAACAACCACATTGCTAAAGCAACTCTCGTCCATCGACAATCACATGACTTCACGAATTCTCTTCTGTTTCTCCCTTTCTCATTTATATCTAACTCTTCTGGGATTTGCACATCCGGTAGCTTTCGCAAACTTTCGTGTGGGTATTTGTAACATCTATTGTTCTGTGTAGATTTTAAAATGTATCGGTCTCCGTCTAATACCTCAACCACCAAAAAGGTCCTCTGAACTTTGGGTCTAATTTTGTTTGCCGTCTCTCACTATTTTTAAGTAACACAAAGTCACCCACAAGGAACCTAATTATCTTAGCCTTTTTTATCAAATTTTGTTTTCTCATAACTAGCGGCCTCTTCCATGTTCTTAGCGGCTAACTCCTTTAATTTAACTTTGTCAATCTCAGTTTCAGTATCACTAATAGGAATCAATCCGAGTGGACGCGCCACTTTACCAATCAAAAGTTATAAAGGGCTACACTTAGTGCTACGATTAACTGTACAGTTAAGGGCTAACTGTATATCCCCAGTGTATCTTGCCACGATCTGGAACTCGTCTCAATAGCCGTCAACAGATTCTTTAGTGTAGTCATAGTGTACTCCTTTCAACTTGGCTCTACTTGCACCTGTACCAATTAAATGTAATTGTATCTTTTGATTAGAACAAAATTGCGCAAACTTTGTGCCCGTGATACTGCGCCCCTGATCGGCAATTAGACGTGTTGGCACGCCAAAATGGCAATTGAAGATTTCATTGCGTTTATGCAAGTATTCGTATTAGTAAAAGCGTCGATTTGTACAATGATACATTCTTTACGATCATTTTTTCCGCTCAATTTTCCCGATATGTCTATGTGGGCGGTGTGCCAAGGAATGCTAATTTTTGGAATTGGGTGTAATTCAATTTGAGGGTTTCCTGCCGTACCCTTAGAAACTCTGCATGTAATACAGTTCTCCACAAATCTTCAAACATATTTTGTCATGCCAGAAAACCAGTAATGATCGTATACCTTGTCCAGCGTTTTCTGCCAACCTAGATGCATGATAGACTCATGTACCTGATTTATAATTGACCAACGGCACACACGAGGAACTACAGGTAAACAACGAGTTTTTGAATTTCTCTGCATCTTTCTATACAAAACATTTGATCTAATTTCATAAGTGGTAACTAACGCCAATGGTAAATCGTCATTCTTCAACTTACGATTTCTAATATTTCTGGATCCTTTTGTTTTTCCACCAAAATCCAGTTTTCTGATATTTCTGTTAAGTCAATTCGTTTCTCTTCTGTTTTTCTTGATACTGACTTTTGACACACCGGATTTCTAAATAAAAAGTCTACATGTGCCATGCGTTTACCTTCTCTATATTCAATTTCGAATTCAAATGTTTGTAGAAACTCCCACCACCGGTAAGCCCTAGGTGACAACTCGACTTTATTACGCGAAGATTTGATTGAATTACAATCAGTAAAAATCACGAATTTTCTCCCATGCAGATAGTGACGAAAGCCAGGGTTTCCAATTCGTAGGATGTGTACCTGGACTTACAGGAGCTAGTTGCTCTACTATAATATTCAACCACATGAGGCTTAGAGTTTATTCGGTGTAAAAGAATAGCACCATACCCAATCGAGCTGGAGTCGGTATGCAGTTCTATCGGAAACTGAGGGTCAAAAAATCAAAACAGGCTTGTTTGTTAACACGCCGATTATTTGACTGCGAATTTCCTCATGCTGTGTTTGCCATTCAAAACTATTTTTTCGGACGTGAGAAAATATAAAGACTTCATCAGTTGAGAAAACCCCGGAATAAATTTACGAAAATATGACGCTAATCCAATGAACTGTCTTAAAGAAGCAACTGACTTTAGTGGAGGCAACGCCACAAGAGATTCTATCTTGATTAAGTTTGGGCGTATCTCCCCGCTGTTATCTCATAGCCAAGATAGCGAATTGTAGATCTTAAGAAAAAGCACTTCGAAATGTTAAAAGAGAACCCTGCCTTCACCAGAACGCTTAATTCCTGTTGCAATCGCTCATATGCTTCTTCCTTAGTTTCTGAAACACTTAATATATCGTCCTTATAAACAATTACAAACGTATGAGCAAGGCTGCCAAGTGCGTTCAATACAGCTCTTTGAAAAACTGAGGGTGCGTTCTTTAATCCGAAAGGCATTGAAAGAAATTCGTACTGCCCATCAGGAGTAACAAAAGCAGTACATTCAATCGATTCAGGGTGCATTGTAATCTGGTAATACCCGCTAGCCATATCAAGAGAAGTGAAATATTTAGTCTAGCTATTTGTTCTGATATCAACGGTAATGGGAACTTATCAGCTACAGTATTTTTATTTAATTCTCTGTAATCAACACAAAGTCTTGCTGAACGATTTTTCTTCTTCACTAATAATGCAGGACTAGCAAATGGTGAACTACTAGGTCTGATAACTTTATACTCGATTAATTCTTTAATTTTAGCACGTACTAACTCCCTTTCGCTTGGACTAAATCTGTATGGTAGCCTTTGCACGGTCTTAGTTGGTTCAATCAAACGAATATGCATTTCCCCAGTATCCACCCGCGTTTGTGGAGTGCCTTCAATAAACGATTTTGAATATTGTTTCAATAATGATATTAAAATTTCTTTTTCTTTTCAAGCATTTCAGTTTCAATGGCATCGAAATTAGTAGGTTGATTGGTTTCGCAAATGTTCACAACTTTACTTTGGACAATCTTAAAATTATCGTACGAAACTTCCACTAAGAACCCTTGAGCCAATATCTCTCTGCCAATTACAATATTATTCTTCATGCATTCGTCTGGCACTACATGGAACAAAACAACCAACGAGTTATTCGGGCAATTTGTGGCAATGTGTCCTGGCTCCTGACATCTGTAGCATATCACATTAGCCCTTCCAAGACGAGGCTGCCCTGAGCGCCACTCCCTCGCAGTTGCCGGAGCCTGAGCACTCTTTCCAGATTTGCAGTCTTGTTTCTTATGGCCAGGTTTTCCACATTGGTAGCATTTGATTTCCATGGTTCTAGCACGCTTGGCCTCTGGTTCCCCATTTGACATGACAGAACGTTCTCTCAGTGCCGAGTACGCTTGCAACTCCGCTTGCAGTTCTCGTCGACTAGTTATATGCGTTGTATGTAGCGTCCGCTGCAAACGTCGGTCGAAATTACCCATGTGCCCCAGAACCAACGCGATGGCAATTTGTTCTGAACTCAAATTTCGGAGTTTTGTACATAGTGACGTCACGCAGCGACTCGCATAAACGGGCAAGCTTTCACCATTGCTTGGACGGCTGCTAAGTAGATTCGAAATGACAGCGGCTGGCGTCTCCGATGTTTCGTAACGCTGCTCAAATAATTGACGGAACTGTGGCCAGGTTATTATTGGGTAACAAATTTGTGATAACCACTGGGCCGCTGAGCCTTCCAAGGCTTTACTCAACACTAATATTAGCGCGCTGTCCGTCAACGGTTTTGTTCGTAAGATTATATCGACTGTAGCGGCCCATTGCGTGGCATCCACACCAGCAATGTCCGGATTGTATTTTGGCAAGCAAATCTCGCTACTAGGTTGCAACTCGCTCGCCGGCGTCTGTAGCCCCTTAAGCAATGCCAAAAATTTCTGTTTTGCTGCTCTAGCAACGCGAAGACATCCCTTGCAGTAGATTGTTCAGGGCCGAATCCCACTTCTGATGTCGAAGTTTGATCTGCCGAAGCTTGATTGTCCATTTCAGCGAAGCGCGTTCCGATGCTTTCACAGGCGAATTCTAGAGCACACTGCCCTCTCGATCGTCTCACTGTCTACGCCTGAGCCATCGAACCACACTCGGCGACAGCGACGACACGCTGTCGCCCCGCATTAACGACTTTTCTCAAAGCTACAAAATGCAGACAACCAATCACAGCACACATAAAGGATGATGCAATATTAACATGCATACTCACAACAACGCAGTGTCGATATGCCAATGTGCACTCACAGTGCCAAAATGCCAAAGTGCACCTACAACTGCGCAGCGTCAATGTGCCGAGACGCACGTACAGCTGCGCAGTGACAATGTGCCGAATCTGCATTACTTACTCTCCGACAACTACTATAGTAATTATTGTATATATCAAAATTCGCAACTCTAGCTTTAAAATTACGCTTCTGATTCGATTTTTGATTTTCGGGGCGGAAGTGGGCGTAGCAAAAATTTCAAACAAGCTAAATTTCTATTAATTTCGCCGCTTGACACATTTCCCTTAGCAAATTCTTCAATCAACTTTGTTCGCAATATATTAGATTCGAACACTGCAGTTGACTCAGAAATAGTGACCCTGTACGGGTCATCTTGGCGCGAGTTATCATGCCCCTCTCTCCGGCCACATGTGTAACGAACACGTCTAGGGCGTCATCTTATTATGAGACGACCCGTTAAGTGGGCAGCATACTGGAAGCATACTCTGCCTACATTGTCGACTAAAGCTCAGGGAAAGTGGGGTGGGTCTTTTGCCACCTAGTAAGCTACCGTGCCACACAGATAAAAGAAGGTAGACAGAGTTAAGACGGGAACAGACAGGATAGGCTATCAATCGATAGACCGGTTAAGAAGTATATGCATTCAATATATAAATATGAAGAACGAAGATGGTTATGTTCTTCTTCTTTACCCTCCCAACCTGTAAAAGCTTCTGGCTCTATGCCTTTACCCAAATTAAGCAACAACAAGTAATATCAGGTGCCCATTACTTTATAATTTATTTTGACTTCATGATTATTCAACGAGGTTAAGACCAACAGACTTCAAAAATACTATAATGCATGTACATAACTTCATTTTATGCATTATTTGCTTACTATATTACTTTTGTCTAGTATTTTCTAACAGGATGGGTATGAATATAATACTAATAAGAATAGTAATAACAATAATCATAGCTGTCATATACGATTTACAAATGATTTTGGTGCGGCTATGCCGTACTTACACATACTTTATACCCGCTACCCATAGGGTAGAAGGGTATTATAACTTTGTGCCGGCAGGAAATGTATGTAACAGGTAGAAGGAGGCATCTCCGACCCTATAAAGTATATATATTCTTGATCAGCGTCAACAGCCGAGACGATATAGCCATGTCCGTCTGTCCGTCTGTGTGTCTGTGTGTGTGTGTCTGTCCGTCTGTCCGTATGAAACACTGGATCTCAGAGACTATAAGAGATAGAGCTATAATTTTTTCGACAGCATTTGTTATGTTTGCACGCAGATCAAATTTGTTTCAAATTTTTGCCTCGCCCACTTCCGCCCCGCAAATCAAAAAATCGAATAACAAGCGTAATTTTTAAGCTAGAGTTACGAATTTTGGAACATACTATAATTACTATAGTATTTATGATTCCTGAAAATTTGGTTGCGATCAGATAAAAATTGTGGAAGTTATTAAGGAAATACTTTTGTATGGGCAAAACCGCCTACTTACTAGGGGTCTGAGTTGCTTTGGCCGACAATCTGGCACATTGTGCCGTCTATGGTATATTTTGAATGGTGTACTATATCGATATACCAAATATACCATTTGGTATATTATTAGTATTTTTGCAGTATATTCGGTATATTTTGAAAATGATACCGCAATATTTTGCCTATATTAAAACTGGGTAGCGGGTATCTCACAGTCGAGCACACTCGACTGTAGCTTTCTTACTTGTTTTATACTGCATCGATATCGACAGGCCTGTGATGATTGTTGAGCTGGATGGAACTTCAAAAGGGATTAGAATATATAACAGCTTTGATATAATATTATATACATACCATACCCATATGAGGACTTACTATTCGATTATATCTAACTTAAAATATAATACTAAATATAAAATTCAAATATAAATTTAAATATGAATTACATTTCAATACGCTTATTAATTGAATTTACGTTATATTGTTGAACATTTTGTATGGCAAAGAAAAATTATATACGAGAAAAGAAACAACAAGTACAAAGGCGGCAGCGAGTGCAATAGCACTATCGGCGGCGTTAGAAGCAGCAACGAAAGTCGGCAGTGGCCTCCAGTGGCAATCGCACTGTCAACACAACATCCAATAAGAGATGCGACGACGAGTGGCGGCAAAGATCGCAACGCCGACGAATGGTGCAGGCTCGGCAACACATAGCAGCGAGTCGTAGCAACGAGTCTGCGTCAGAAACGCGCAGCTTCAGCAGCGCATGGCGCAACTTCCACACTGATAACGAGAAGTGGCCACGATCAGCTCAATGCTGATCCGTTCTCTCTCAAAAGGTTTATCCGAAGCTTGTGTTCCTTCTGGAACCGCTTTAGCAACGCATGGCGTCGCTTCTACAGCCTCCTGCTGTCTTTGGCGTCACTAAACTGGTGACTCAAGTGCAAATATCTAGGCGTTTGGTGGCAACTTCCTTTGCAAAGTTGTTGCCACGCCTTTTGGCGCGGGGCCTCTGCAGTTGCAGATCAGTTGGTGTGTGCTGTACAGTGGTCGTCGCCACGTGATTACACACACAATATCCTACACCAGGAAAAAGGTACAAATGAAAATTATGAAATTTGGTTTTCTCGCTACGTACCTTGTAAAACCAACGAGAAGGCCAAAGAAAGTCAAAACAATGCACTTTGAAAAGTGCGCACTCCCGAACAACACCAATAATAATTATATTTAATATTGTGACGGATGCCGTCAGATTTATTTTAATATTTTGCTGCGGCACACTTTATCTTTGTAGCTTTCGAATTGAAAAGAGATGGTCTATCCTAGATTAAGCGTGAATATCGATATTGCTTGATTAATCTAAGTTCGATATCGATATTATTTAATACGATACTTTTGTGAATGGCAAAAGTGATCCTGCCAACTCCTGCAAATATTCGATTAATAATTAATAATATACTAACATCTGTTGGCGAGTGCATCAATCATCGAATGCAGATGTTATCGCAAGCAGCTGTTAGCTTGAACAACAGTCGCGTCGCAAATATTGATACCGCCATACAATTTAAATTCAAATTACAAATTAACGGACATTGCTCACCCCTACACCACAAGTTCAATATGAGTCTTTACGACGAAGATTGAATTTGAAAAAGGGTGAACAAGAACCTACCAAAGGTCTTTAGCATGAAATGTGCCTATTTCTTTCCCTGTTAGATCTTCCAATAAGTACAAAGAATTGCCAATTTTCTTTTTAATGCGAGCTTTGATTCCAACAGGAGCTAACTTGGCATTAAAATTTGTTGCTGCATTGCTTAATGCAAAATTTCGTTTGACCACTTGTTGTCCAACTTCAAAAGAACGTGGTCTACTACGCAAATTATACATCTGCTGATTTTTCTCATTATGCTCTATGAGTGAGGTTTCACCTAGGCCATCACGTTCTGATGAAGGAAAATATCCGATTACGTAATTCAATTTAGCTCTCTGCGACACATTAATAGTAAACGAAGGCGAAATGGAAATGTCAAAGGCCTTCCAGAAATCCATACCACAAATCACATCTTGTTTAATGGACGGTACGAGCAAAAATTCGAAATCCTTAATCTGAGAATTAAAAGTGATGGGAATGCTAACTGTACCAGCAACAGCTTGCTTTAAACCATCCGCAGTATGAACAAAACCTTTAATTTTCTTAAATTTGTGTTTCATAGAGATAATGTGTTCAGCAAGAGCATGTCCAATTACACTTTTATTAGCGCCACTATCGAGGAGAGCTAAATAAGATTTGTCGAAAATACAAATCTGTGTAAACGGACGAATATCATTGTTCTTGGGCACTACAGTGGAAATAGTAAAGCATTTTAATCTTCGTCTATTTTCCCAAAATGCTTTCAGTCGTTGAGAAGAACGGCTTCTTTTGACAAACAATGCGTTAGCATTAAAATTTCTGCTCGACGCAAACGATAATCTCGCCAACGTTCATGATATGGCTTGAACGATGAATTTTTAAATCTGGTGATTGATAAGAAATGTCAGGGGTTGTAAAGTCGTGTCAGGTAGAGAAGTCATTATGTTGGAATCCCAGGCTAGTGTCGGATGTTCCTCGTTTGAATTTGGAGAACATCCTTCGTTAAGTTTTCCTGTGCTGGTCGACATTTGGGACAAGTAGGGCGATACATGTCTTTTAAGCCACAACCAAAACAGAAAATGCGACGAGTTTTTAGACAATCGTGATAACGATGACCAGATTCATCACAATTCCAACATTTTAACTTTTGTTTTTCAAGTAAGGCACAGATTTCTTCATTCGATTCAGGTTCTGATACAGATTGATTATCAGAATCCCCATCATGAGAAATGGCATTGACAACTCTCCTAGAAATATTCTCACGCTGTCTCGAACGCGTGTTTCTAAAGAAATCTTCGTGTCTATGGCATTCTCTTCGCAATATAGCTAGACTAGGTGTATTTATATGCAGTAACTCATGCTTCAGATCAGATCTCAGATTATGTCTTACTTCTGTTATGATATCAAACTCCGACCACGGGTTTTAGAGAATCTGCGATAGCCACCATCGCATCCAGAAAGTCATCAAATGTCTATTTGGTTAATTGCTTTCGGTGTCTCATCGCCTGCTTAATATCTCGATCTGATCTTTGATCTTGATAACGTTCTCGTAACTTATTACATAGCTCAAACCAATTCATATGACCTGCTGTCTTATGAACTCGCCAATAAAAGGAAAGAGCAGAACCGGAAAAGAGTAAATTGGCAAATTGATACAACACGTCGAAGTTGCCATTGAAATATTGGGTCGTAAGACAATTAATACGATATATAAAATCTTCGATAGGAAGATCATTGGCTGAACCAGAAAACTTAATTTTCCAATTAGAAATAACATTGGAAATTCGGTCAGGCCTATCAGTGGAGTAGTCACTCACGTTCGTACGTCCATCTGAGGCTCTGTTTCTCGAATTAGAGTCATTTGCTCTTGGCACATTGTCAGGAATCTCGTTATCCCATTCGAGCTGTGACTCGTCTCGAGATCCTCTTCGAAAGGAAGAAAGATTCAAGTTACGTAAAGCCGTGTTAATTTGCTCAGACACTGCTGCAGCAATACTTGTTCTATGAGCTTCTAAAGAACTTGATATCATTTGTTGAATGTGATCCTCATTACTCACATTACTAATAGGAACGAATCTACCCGAGTCTCGCCTAGTTGCAGATCCAACTGATTGGCGTGTATTTTGGGTGTTTCTATTGATCGACTTAGTTACTGGACGATTTCTTGGAATAGCTCCGGCGGGATTATTACTCGCACCTCGAGATCTAACTAATGTGGTTCGTGAATTGGCACCTGCCATACGTGACAAATTCTCGGCACTATGTGTAAGAGTACATGGCTACCTACAATTTGGACAAGTGGTGTTACTATTTAACCACTCTGACAAACAAGATCTATGAAATTTATGCTTACACCGTGTTTCGGTATAAGCTGTTTCAGAATTGACGTCGTTGCAAATAGTGCAGACAATGGATTCTTGGGCCACGTTGCTTAACGAAACTAAATCCTCTGTACTACGCATTACTGCCATAATGAAATTTGTTTTCTCTATATAATTTTTATTCAGAAAATAATATTCAACAATATTATATAACAACAACAATAAAATAATATTCAACAATATTATTTAAATTCAGAAGATAATATTCAACAATATTATTTATTTTCTCACAAAAATCTTTTGCTAGGTAGTGGTATATCCAATGGCGGGATTGGTGCCGTCATCGCCTGCTAACAGCTTGGAGAAATGCGCCCTCCATAACCTCAGCGTGCACTGCGTATCTGTAACCAGATTCCCGTTTTCATCTCGACAGTTAGATGCTCCAGTCTTGAAACCTTGTGTCAGACGGTTCACTTGTTGGTAAAATTTTCGAGCATCATTTCTATCCTGTTTCTCCCGTTTTTCCGTCTAAAAGCCGCCTCTCTTCCTTCCTTTTCTCCCTGTAACGTTCACACGTAGCTCACGTTGCGCCAGACTGCAGCGTTCTTCTGTATGCGGCGTTTTTGCCGCAGCTGCGACGCGACACTCCTCGTCATACCATTGGTTCCGTGTGGGTGGGCGCTTGAACCCAATGGCTGTTTCAGCGGCAGCTCGCATGGAGTGGGATATGTGCGCCCAGAGTCCGCCGGCGTCAACAGGAAGAGGGGTAGGTTGGTGGAGCAGTTCCGAGAGGTGAGTGGAGTAGGCTGCTGCTGTCCGTTGTGATCGCAGCCTAGTGACGTCCAGCTTTCGTTGCGTGATGGAGCGTACGTTTTCGCTCGGCATAGCCGCATGCGTATCTTGGCTGCGACAAGATAGTGGTCCGAGTCTATGTTGACTCCACGAAACGTACGCACGTCCATCACGCTTGAGGCATGCCTTCCGTCTATCACAACATGATTAATTTGGTTGGGCGTTTTTGATCAGGGGACAGCCATGTGGCCTTGTGGATGTCGAGGTGCCGAAATCTGGTGCTACTCACTACCATGTTTCGCGCCGCGGCGAAGTCAATCAGCCTGAAACCGTTGTTCGAGGTGGTCTCATGGAGGCTGAATTGACCGACGGTGCGGTCAAAGATGCGTTCGCGCCCAACCTTTGCGTTCAAGTCCCCGAGGATGATCTTCACGTCGTGGTTTGGGCAGCGGTCCATTACAGCATCGTCCTTCTCCTCCGTCGGGGCGTGCGCGCAAATTATGCTAAGATTTAAAAATCTAGATTTGACACGAATTGTAGCCAGCCATTCACTCACTGGGGTGAAATTGGAGACGTGGTGGCGAAGTCTCCGGCTTACTACAAATCCGCATCCAAATTCGCGCCTCTCTGCATGGCAGCTGTAGTAAATATCGCAGTTTGCTCGCTTGGAGCAACCTTGTCCTGTCCATCTCATTTCCTGGATGGCGGTAATGTCAGCCTTTAATTTTTCGAGGGCATCCGCCAGTTGGATAGAGGCACCTTCCCAATTAAGGGTTCGGACATTCCAGGTGCATATCCTTAAATCGTAGTCCTTTTTAGTTTGCGGTGGTCGTCAACATAAAGGGGATCCTATCCGAGGCTTTCGCTTTGGTTTTCCTTGGGCTTCATTTTTCCGAGGCGGGTTCCAAACCCTGCGCTCAACCATTTACCGTCCGGATGACTTGCTGCACACATTAGCTCGCTATCTAGCGGATGCTAAGATAGCTACCCAGGAGGTGCCACGAGGAGGCTGTGTGTCAACTTGCAATCATTCGTAGACAGAGATCGCACTGGCGGCCACCAAGTTGACCGCAATCAGAAACTTTACTCTGTACGAATGAAAGCCATCCCATCCCATTGGTTTAGATCAACCTGAGGTTAATTCTAACTTTCCAGAGTGATGAGATGACAAGTTCGAATAAGCTTACTAACTATGGTTAGTATTATATTGGCCAACTTGATTGACTATTGGTTAGGCTCCACGAAAATTAGCAGAATACCTACACTTCCGAATAATCAAACAGCTGACACACTGCACTACTAAAGATTTGGATGGCGGTTGAGGAAGGAAATGGGAATATGAAAAAGGTAACCGGAAGCGCGGGGATGCGATACCTAGATTCTGGATCGCGGACATTTTATTCTAACACAACTCCAGCTCAACGTTCGGGCACCATTTTATTAAATGGCGACTCCGTTTAGAGCGGCATTTTGTTGTATTACGATCTCCGACTCCACGTCTGAGCGCCATTTTATTTATGTAAATGGCGAGTCCACTTAGAGCGCATTTTTGTATTACTATCTCCGGCTCCACGTTTGGGCGCCATTTTATTTATGTAAATGGCGACTCCATTTAGAGCGTCTTCTTTTTGTATTGCGATCTCCGGCTCCACGGCTGGGCGCCATTTTATTTATGTAAATGGCGACTCCATTTAGAGCTTTTTTGTATTGCGATCTCCGGCTCCACGTTTGGGCGCCATTTTATTTATGTAACGAACACGTCTAGGGCGTCATCTTATTATGAGACGACCCGTTAAGTGGACAGCAAACTGGAAGCAAACTCTGCCTACATTGTCGACTAAAGCTCAGGGAAAGTGGGGTGGGTCTTTTGCCACCTAGTAAGCTACCGTGCCTCACAGATAAAAGAAGGTAGACGGAGTTAAGACGGGAACAGACAGGATAGGCTATCAACCGATAGACCGGTTAAGAAGTATATGCATTCAATATATAAATATGAAGAACGAAGATGGTTATGTTCTTCTTCTTTACCCTCCCAACCTGTAAAAGCTTCTGGTTCTATGCCTTTACCCAAATTAAGCAACAACAAGTAATATCAGGTGCCCATTACTTTATAATTTATTTCGACTTCATGATTATTCAACGAGGTTAAGACCAACAGACTTCAAAAATACTATAATGCATGATAACTTCATTTTATGCATTATTTGCTTACTATATTAATTTTGTCTAGTATTTTCTAACAGGATGGGTATGAATATAATACTAATAAGAATAGTAATAACAATAATAATAGCTGTCATATACGATTTACAAATGATTTTTGTGCGGCTATGCCGTGCTTACACATACTCTTTATACGCTGTTTTTATACTGCATCGATATCGACAGGCCTGTGATGATTGATGAGCTGGATGGAACTTCAAAAGTGATTAGAATATATAACAGCTTTGATATAATATTATATACATACCATACCCATATGAGGACTTACTATTCGATTATATCTAACTTAAAATATAATACTAAATATAAAATTCAAATATAAATTTAAATATGAATTACATTTCAATACGCTTATTAATTGAATTTACGTTATATTGTTGAACATTTTGTATGGCAAAGAAAAATTATATACGAGAAAAGAAACAACAAGTACAAAGGCGGCAGCGAGTGCAATAGCACTATCGGCGGCGTTAGAAGCAGCAACGAAAGTCGGCAGTGGCCTCCAGTGGCAATCGCACTGTCAACACAACATCCAATAAGAGATGCGACGACGTGTGGCGGCAAAGATCTCAATGCCGACGAGTGGTGCAGGCTCGGCAACACATAGCAGCGAGTCGTAGCAACGAGTCTGCGTCAGAAACGCGCAGCCCCAGCAGCGCATGGCGCAACTTCCACACTGATAACGAGAGTGGCCACGATCAGCTCTATGCTGATCCGTTCTCTCAAAAGGTTTATCCGAAGCTTGTGTTTTTCTGGAACCGCTTTAGCAACGCATGCCGTCGCTTCTACAGCTCAGAGAAGCTGGGTCAAGTGATTTGAGATATTCAAAAAAAATTGGTGCCCATTGCTTTAAATCGTTTGCCCATGTTTGCCCAGGAAAAATTTTTTTTGCCCACCCTTAGTTTCAAAATTATGAAAAAATTTTTTTTTTTCGAAAATTCAAAAATTTTTTTTTCAAAATTTTTTGCGGAAATCGCTTTAAAATCGTTTGCCCATGTTTGCCCATCTTTTAGTTTTTAGAAAAAATTTTTCGTTTTCGAAATTTTGAATTTTGAAAAATTTTGACATTTTTCGGCATGAATGACTCAAACTCGATCGCCCACACCTCGAAATTATGAAAACTAAAGCTACAACGGTAGCCTCAAGTGCTTTCAAGTCTGCCCATATCTCAGAATTTCAAAATTTTGAATATTTTAAAAATGTTCATACATTTTTGATTTCTGCCTGTTGCCCATACAAATTCATCGTTTGCCCATATTTAAAAGTGTGAAAATTTTTTGAATTATGCGAAATTTTGAAATTCTAAAGGGTGGGCAAACGAAAATAGCAAATGGGCAGTCTGAAAAAGTAAAAAAAATTTGAAAAATTTTGAAATTTGACAAAAATTTGAGACTTTGAAAGTTGGGTAAACGATGAATTTGTATGGGCCATAGGCTGAAATCAAAAAGTATGAAAATTTTTTAAATAAAGCAAAATTTTGAAATTCTAAAGGGTGGGCAAACGAAAATAGCGAATGGGCAGTCTGAAAAAGTCAAAAAATTTGAAAAATTTTGAAATTTGGCAAAAATTTGAGACTTTGAAAATTGGGTAAACGATGAATTTGTATGGGCCATAGGCTGAAATCAAAAAAGTATGAAAATTTTTTAAATAAAGCAAAATTTTGAAATTCTAAAAGGGTGGGCAAACGAAAATAGCGAATGGGCAGTCTGAAAAGTAAAAAAAAAATTTGAAAAATTTTGAAATTTGGCAAAAATTTGAGACTTTGAAAGTTGGGCAAACGATGAATTTGTATGGGCCATAGGCTGAAATCAAAAAAGTATGAAAATTTTTTAAATAAAGCAAAATTTTGAAATTCTAAAGGGTGGGCAAACGAAAATAGCGAATGGGCAGTCTGAAAAAGTCAAAAAATTTTGAAAAATTTTGAAATTTGGCAAAAATTTGAGACTTTGAAAGTTGGGCAAACGATGAATTTGTATGGGCAATCAAAAAAGTTGAAAACCTTCAAATTTTTCAAAATTTTGAAATTCTGAGATATGGACAGACTTGAAAGCACTTGAGGCTACCGTTGTAGCTTTAGTTTTCATAATTTCGAGGTGTGGGCAATCGAGTTTGAGTCATTCATGCCGAAAAATGTCAAAATTTTTCAAAATTCAAAATTTCGAAAACGAAAAATTTTTTCTAAAACTAAAAGATGGGCAAACATGGGCAAACGATTTTAAAGCGATTTCCGCAAAAATTTTGAAAAAAATTTTTGAATTTTCGAAAAAAAATTTTTCATAATTTTGAAACTAAGGGTGGGCAAAAAAAAATTTTTCCTGGGCAAACATGGGCAAACGATTTAAAGCAATGGGCACCAATTTTTTTTTGAATATCTCAAATCACTTGACCCAGCTTCTCTGAGCTCGCTTCTACAGCCTCCTGCTGTCTTTGGCGTCACTAAAATGGTGACTCAAGTGCAAATATTTAGGCGTTTGGTGGCAATTTCCTTTGCAAAGTTGTTGCCACGCATTTTTGGCGCGGGGCCTCTGCAGTTGCAGATCAGTTGGTGTGTGCTGTACAGTGGTCGTCGCCACGTGATTACACACACAATATCCTACACCAGGAAAAAGGTACAAATGAAAATTATGAAATTTGGTTTTCTCGCTACGTACCTTGTAAAACCAACGAGAAGGCCAAGAAAATCAAAACAATGCACTTTGAAAAGTGCGCACTCCCGAACAACACCAATAATAATTATATTTAATATTGTGACGGATGTTGTCAGATTTATTTTAATATTTT